>NC_053498.1:103106978-103406978 GCF_905171775.1 Rana temporaria | reverse complement strand
CACAGATATATAAACACCATGGGGGAAAACCTAGAACAGAGCAGATGTAGGTCACTTCTGTAGCACAGTTTTAGACCTGCTTACAACCATGTGAGGGTTCTTTTTAAATATAAGGCACTGCTATTAGGTGCAAGCTCATGTTTTTCTACTAAAACATTCCTGTATTTGGGTGGACAGTCCATGGGGCAAGTGGCCTATATTGTGCTTTTGGGACTCCAGCTGAATAGTATTGTAGCCCAGTGTCTGCTGACTGTGTGATCTTCCACCCGCTCGCCCCCTCCCTCCACTGTACAGCGACAGGGTGACTGTGCAGCGTGCTTTCTCTTTCACTCCCACAACTATCCTGCTGGCTGTGAGCAGAGTGGGCTGTGTGAAATATCCCGCTAGTTATTTTCCCTCCAGGCAACAACAGGGCTTGGGAGATGGAGACTGATAACACAGCAGCTGCAAAGGGATATGTAGTCCTGAAGGAGCGCTGCTCATGGGGAAAGAATACAGTTAAAAATTATAACATCCAGGAATCACTGCTGATAAAAGGGAAACAGGGCTTTTCCCTCTAGAGAGATCAGGGTGTTTTGTAAGGGAGAAGCACATTAGGAACCAGGTATAACACAACCAACTTCCAGGGGTACCCCTTTCAGGAGCACTTTGCACACATTCCAGGACACTTTCTTTGATTGGTTATTGCAGAGTTAATGTGAGACTTCCTTTACTGCTATCATATATGTAGCACTGACCCCCGAAGGAGCTGCTGGTTTGATTTGGGCCTGCACTCTACCAATAAACCCCACTAACTTGGCTCAATCCCCTTGGCACAGCTGTGATGCAATGCAATACAATACAATGTAAGACAGTACAAAATACCTGTATTGTCACCCCAGGATCCACTGACTGCACCTGGTGGGAGAAAACAGTATGCCACAACAACTGGATACTTAACCAGAGATATATTTTACTGTAAAATATGCAAATAAGTGATTACAGTAATTGTGCTGTCATCCCAACATAAGACGACAGCACAATGGATTTCAATAAAAACAATTTGAAAACAGTATACTTTATATATATATACCTGGGAGCTCCCCCTACTTTATAAACTATGCGTGAGATCTCACTTAAAGTACTTAGTCCTGGATCTTCTTTTCTTCGCTAGCTAAAGTGGTTCCTTGTGATTTGTAATCCACAGTTTTGGTGAGTTAAGCTGAAGTGAAAATGCTCCTGGTGTAGCTGTAACAACTATTTTAACATTGCTCGAGACGTCAAAGTAGATAGGCCTCAGTGTCAATTGCTCTGCCCCTTGCCCCTGCGTGTGAAACTTTAACAAACTGTGGGCCGTGACCCGCTCACCCACTGGATCGGGGCTCCGTGTAGTAACTTTGTCCGGTGACTGCAACTTGCTTCTCTGTCAGCTGGGCCAGTCGATCCGTTCAGCTCCGCTGGGTGAATCTGGTCCCCTGATGCTCGGATGAGTGTCTCTGGGTCTCTGCAATACGGCCGCTGTCTCCAAGAAACCTCCCCACAGGTCCTCTCAGGCAGGCCACACGATCCCAAGAGACCTAAAATGCCCTTGTGTTGCCTTGCCTTAATACACTTGTTTTCTTTACCATCCAGTTGCTTTTGGCCTATTTTCTGTGCACTTTTATATAGTGGTAGCATAATAACATTTAAGTCACACAGGTGTGAGCAGTCTTCAACATAAAACCACATGTGCCAGTGGAAACTGAGCAGTTGAAAGAGTGGTGGCAGAACAGAGAACCCATCATATCAAGCGGATCCTACGGGGATAAGCACTACAAGTGGGGGCTCGTCCATCTCACTCTATCCAAAATGATAGAAAATGTTTTGTCTTTATACAAACTTTAATATCCAATATAAGGAATGTTATGCAGTATCAGGTGTTATCTCTGGATAAAGGATTGTGTCATGTTAACATGCCACCCTACCTCCTTCAAGGATATTTTATGACAAAACCCTTGAATTAATTTAAGTGCAATGCCACTATCGGTGTTGTGTGAATGTATTTTGTACCTTGTTTCCTTGGAATTTACTTTCCAAATCTTATGTAAATCGTGCCAAGGGCTACAAGAGCTGATCAGGCTCTGCTGAAGTGCACATGAGGACAGAGAAAATAGAGTGATGATTCATCTTTGTACTGACAGTTCTCAGCTTTGGTATTTTACTGAAAAAGTGTAAATTGTGCAGCTCCCTTAACTGTCTCTGTTATAATCTGTCCCTATCATTAGGCAACCCTTTGAAATTAACCCACACACTTCTCTAGCGCTACCCCCAGAAAAAACTCTAAATTGTTTTGTGATTTCTCTGTACACCTCAAGATGACACACCTCACTCACCTAACACTTATCAACAAACTTTAGGTATTTCAAATAATTAATTGAGCCAAGCATAGCCTCAAAGTAGAGAGGATTAGCAAGTGTACATATACAAACAACACAAACAATTAATAAGCCAAAAATGTTGCTCTGAGAGATCTGGTCAAACACCTGCAATATTCTGAATAACATTTACTTAGCCACAGTATATAAAAACAGCCCTAAAATGCTATAACAGTTCCTGTTTAGTCACACTGGCCAGTGAATGATATAAAAAAAATGTTGGGCGGCAAGGTTGCCAGCGCACAAAACGTTAACTTGTGCAACCAAAGACCTCATTTAGGCATGCGGTTGGGAGCCACCCCCCTAAGCTGCAATAGGCAACGGATAAGGGTGTTTGCATGCCAAAGTCACAATGCTTTGCTTGGCAAAGTTTACTTGACATGTAGCGATCGGCAGGTGGCAAGCAACATTTAAGTAAATGGGGAAGTACCTCAAGCAGCCACTGTTTCATTGTGTTTGTCAGCAGAAATGGGGTTAAAACAGGTGGCAAGGAGCCTCTGGAGCGCAATACGAATGTGGATTGGGCTTCAGAGGAAAGTGGGATTTGGATGCGTCAAAGACTCTGATTCAGTAAAAGTCAAGCTCAAGTCATACAGGGATAGAAGTTGTGATCGCTATCTTTCAATCCTACTGAGACAGTACCTCCTTTACTTCCCTCTGTGGTGGGAGTGCTAAGACAGTCCCTCCTTGACATTGGGTTAATTAGTGGAGTACCCATCGGGCTTGATCCCCTGATACTTCTTTTGTGTGTGACGGATAATCTGCCCACAAATACACATACAAAACTGTTTATTTTCTACTGCGCATATTACGCGAGGAAAGCTATTTTGCTTAATTGGAAGATGTCTGAGCTGCCCCGGATCTCTGCATGGAGAAAACTGGTAAATGATGCACTCCCACTATATAAGCTTACATACATAGGTCGCAACTGCCCTACAAAGTTTCAGAAAATATGGTTGACATGGGTGGAGCCTCGACGCCTCATGGTATAGTTTGTGGATTGGGGTCTTGTTGCCGGTTCCTTTCCCCCACCCCCCAGATGCCTACTGCCCTGTGCTACATTTCATCCCCCCCCAGGTCGAGTGGGTGGCTGGGAAGTCCTGACATATATGTGTATACATTCGTGCCCTGAGTTTAAAACTCATATTTTTATTTGATTTACTCTGTCTATTGATGTACCTCCTGGCTATCAGATGATCCAATTGTTTTCTGTTAGTTGATGCGTTCTACTTTCATGTACTGTCTACAGCTCTTCACATGTACAATGGTACTCTTTTTTTTCTTCTAATAAATATCCTTCTGTTAAAAAAAAAAGACCCTCCTTTCCCTCCTTCTGTGGTGGGAGTGCTATGACAGTCCCTCCTTCCCCTCCTTCTATGGTGGGAGTGCTCCCTAGTACACTCTGATCAAGCCAGGTATCCAAATCACACCTCACACCTCACACTACATGATGAGCAGTCTCTTCTGATTATGGACAGCTATGACAGAGTTCTGTTCAGCCAGCAGCAGCAGCCCAGTCTTTTTCCTATACACCTACTTGCCTCCAGCCATTCCTCTCTCACAAACTAGCTTGCAGCAGTAGTAACCATTAACAACCAATGGTCCTCACCTGATGGTCAGGGGTATGCTGATGGACACAGTCTTTTGCCACAAACGGCAAGTGAAACACTGAACCCCAGTATGGGCTCTCAGGATCCAGGTGCCCTCACATGTAGCACAGAATATGATGGCAGCAGCAGTCTCTGATCAGCACTCTTCTCTTAAGCAGCACATATAAGATAGCGCCTGCAAACTCTGGCCACACACCACTGTTTCCAAGTTAAAGGGGTTGTAAAGGTACATGTTTCTTCACCTTAATGCATTCTATGCATTATGGTGAAAAAGCATCCGACGATTAGCGGCCCCCCACCCCCCCTCCTTTTACTTACCTGAGCCCTTGAAAAAGTCGTAAACGGGCTTCTCTGCTCTTCTCGGCCCATTCATTGGATGATTGATAGCAGCGCAGCCATTGGCTCCCGCTGCTGTCAATCAAATCAATGACGCAGCATCCCGGGGGCGGGGCCGAGTGATACAGTCGATCACTGGAGCGTGACTGCAAGCTAACCCCCTTGGGAGAGCGCTTCCCAGAAGGGGGTTAGCTCTTGCGGGAAGGAGCCGAGACAGCCACCGAGGGACCCCAGAAGACGAGGATCGGGGCCACTATGCCAAACGAGCTGCACAGTGGAGGTAAGTATATGTTTGTTATTTGAAAAAAGGAACCCTTGGCTTTGATGCCAAATCATCAGAGGCCCTGTCCTCCCATCAGAGCAGATTTGGTGTAAAGGTATGCCAGACAGTTTCTTGCAGATGATTTATTGTTGAGACCTCCACCAGTCAGCTAACTTGTGCTTTTCAGGAGGTCCCAAATTTCTTAGCAACATCTTGTCTCCAGGCTGTAAGTCATGTGCTCGAACTCTCAGATCATAACTTCCCTTAATCCTGCTGAATTCTGGCATCATAAACTTAGAAAGATTTCTCATAGACTATCTTTAGGTTCTCATGGAGCCTGTCCACATAGCCTCTGTGAGTTGTAGCTGTTGTTCTGTCTAGGGAGGTGCCAAAGGCCAAATCCACTAGCAGACAAGCTTCTCTCCCAAACATAAGCCTATAAGGGGAATATCCAGTCGCATCGTTCTCAGTACTATTGTAGGCATGCACCCCAGTGGAGTTGTGTCTGCACCGATACAGTTTTCTTTATGAAGGAAGGGTCCCCAACATGTCAAGATTAAACCTCTCAGGTTGTGGCTCTCCTTGAGGGTGGTTGTTCTTGACTTCTTAATGCCCAGCAGATCAAACAGCAGTTTGATGAGCCTGCTCTTAAAATCTGTTCCTTGATCACAGTTTATTCTCTGGGGTGCTCCATGGTGAACAGAAAACTCTTCCGCTAATAATTTGGTGATTGCAGCAGCTTATTGATATCGTATTGGAAATGCTTGGACATACAGTAACAAGTAAAATGATCAGTCAATATCAGTACAGTCGTGTCGGGATCAATACTCAAAAAAACAATGCACAACAAATCCATGGGACATTGACTCTGGAGATAGCACATTGGGACAGCTCTGGAGAGCAGAGTCTCTGTCTGGATGCAGTGGAGACAGGAGTTAAAATAGCTCTCAACTTAGGTCCACATATAAGGTCAGTGGAAATAATTTCTAACTAACTTGAATGTTCTGTCAGGTACCAAATCTCCATGTAACACATACAGCACTGTCCCCATATGTATATTGGGGATGAAGGAGGTGGAGGTGTTGGTGGAGGGCTTTACCCGAATTTGAAGAGTAATTTTCTCATTTGGACTAAGGGGAGCTCTCTAAAAGCAATTGGGACTAGCAGAGGTCACTGTTGCACTAATAATAAATATGATCAGAAGATGACAAAGCCACAGATGTTTAGCAAGTCCAGTACATCTTTATTTGCCATGCTAAAAAGTCACAGGAGTAGCCAACGTGTTGTGCAGGCTAACCAGTCCTCCTTCATTATGGACTTGCAGCGTTAGAAAAAGGTTAAATTCAACACCTGATCAGTATGAATTGCTTAAAGTGTTACTAAACCCAGGACCCTACATTCACTATATCTGGTCTCCCACAGTACACAGAACATGGAAATGCAATTATTTTAGTAAAAATAAACGGCTAGATTCATTTTTTCATCAGCAGAATATAGGGCCAAATTCTCAAAAGAGATACGCAGGCGGAACTGCTGTTCAGCCTGCGTATCTCTGTGCCTAACTTTGGAAAGATCCTCAAAAGGATTTTTCCAAAGTTAGGCAGAAGATCTGACATCTGTAAGACACTTACACTGTCAGATCTTAGGATGCAGTACCGCATCCGCCGCTGGGGGCATTTCTCATTGAAATGCCGCTTTGCGTATGCAAATGAGGACTTAAGCAGATCCACAAAGCTTTTAAGCATTGTGGTTTCTGCGTAAGTTCCGATTTGCTTGCGCAAAATTAGGGCTGGTTTTACAATGTGGAAAGTTAGTCCACCATGTAAAACCAGACCTTTTTTTCGATCGCCGCGTTTTTTTTTTAAATTTGAATTTTTTTTCCCGGCGCGTATTTTTTTTTTCACCCGTCGCAACTTTATTGTCCCGTCGCAATCCACAAAGCCCGGCGTAAATTACGTTCGCGCGCTGCACGTCGGGAAAATTACGTCACACGCATTCGCAGTACGGCCGGCGCGGGAGCGCGCCTCATTTAAATAGTAATCGCCCCCCGGAGAGGAGGACCGCCTTGCGACGGAGGCGTTCTTGGTAAAGCTTGTAGAAGGAGTTTTCGTACTGCACAGAGCTGTCCTATCATGATCCAGGACCCCTGAACTTCTGTCTAGACAGTGCTGATAGGCCTTGTGCTGATCACATGCACCCTCCTAAGAGAAAAAAAAACTCCCTAGCAATACACACCAAACTGAGCATGTGCAGCCTGACTCCAAAGACTTTGTACTATCCAGACATGTTCTGGAGTCAGTGGAAGAAGAGGAGGAACTGTGCATACATGATCACACAGCCTTTATACACAATGCAGAGGATTAACCCCTTAGGTTCCACAGTGAGTATAACAAGCATGTGTTACAGTATATACAGACTGATTTTACTGTTGTTTAGTAACACTTTAAAATAATCTTTCAGCCTGCATAGGAAGGTTCTCTTGGGTTTCCGGTCAAACAGTCTCTGGTGCTCTAATTTTTTTAAATCACTTTGGTTTGATATTTGTTTTATCACATTTAATATGATGTTGTTTTCAACAAACTGTTCTTCCGCCATGGAGGTCAAGATTTTTGTATTGTGTTGCAGGGGTGCGTCGATCAGAAAATTGTCTGCACAGAATTACAAAACAGCTATTTTACATATATTTTTATCTGTGTTTACCTGCTTGTTTGGAGTTCTGTTTCAAATTTAAAGTGAACATATTGCTTTGCCCACCAACGACAATATACAGGTTAATTTTAATCTCAACTTCCTACAGAAATAAAAAGAAACAAATCAATGCAACTCATGTATTTTTTAAGCAGTGTAAATACCTACATTTGACGTAGGATCAGCTTAATACAGTCTTCTGTACAGCAGAGCTCAGAGAGGGGAAAGGAGAAGCAGCACATATAGTTAAGTCTTCTGTAGTTTATTGAAAAATCTCTAAATTGGCAGAAATACGAATTCTTTGGCAAGAAAACCGATCTCATATACTGTTTATCCACAAACAGTACTGGCGATAATCCTGTCTGGGATGACTTGAACCTACAGTAGATGAACACCAACCATCATGGAAGGTGTTATTCAACCATTCTTGTATAAAATAAAGACTTAAAAGACCAGATCATCAAGGGAAATGTTGATTGCACTGTTGTATATCTGCATCAATTTTCTTTTTCACTTTCTGGTTTCCGATTATTGTGTCTCATGTTTGTTTCCATTTTGCATTCTGTTCTGTTCAAAAATATTCCACTTTCACAAAATCAAAATGTGCCATTACAGTGATAGCAAACAGTTTATTCCTGCAGAGTCATGCTGTAAATATTTGTACATTACAAAGAAAGCTGATTTCTTCTGTGCCCAAACCAGCTTCTTTTGTTTTTGGTCATTTGGAAATATTTTGCTTATGAGTATGTCATTCAGGAGGGATGTTCCCAAAAGCACCCATTGTAGGATCCTTACTGTCACGCTAAAGTATCAAAGCGTTTCCTAGAGCCACCTTTCAGTTTTAGACCTGAATGGAAGTTTGAAGTTAAGTTGTGTCCGGGGATGTGTTTGGGTTGAGTCTGAACTGAAAGAGAGAGCCGTTTATGAAAGAGAGAGAGGAAGTTACACAGGGCAAGCTTTGGGAAGCAAACCCTCCACCAACAGTTTCTGTGTAAAATCTGGTAGCAGTAAATTAGAGGAAACTCAGATTATGATTAATTAGTTGGAGTTTCTGATTTTAGCATGTTTGCAGTCTCTAGAAAAATAATTGTAGCTACTGATTGGTTTCGCTTGTTAGTGTGGAATTGCTCTGTAAAGCCCATCTCCTGGGGAAAAATCTTTTTTTCCTAGCCATTCATTAGTTAACCAAAAAAAAAATTACTTACCTAAATCTGCTCTAATATGAAGATCTGTGGCACCCTTACCAGTGATTGAAAATGGTGAATGGAAGCTGCACTGTAGCTGCTGCACTTCATATCAGGATACATTGCCGCTAGAAGACTGGGGACACCTTGCGTAGCCTGTGATGGCCACTTTTGGCAGCCAATATAAAGCATCAACATCAGTAGGAAGTGACGTGGGCACTGCAAGAAGAACTCTCAGACAGTGCAGATCAGGAAAAAAGGGGAAATGAGACCCTGCCTGTCCCTGAATCAGTAAATGGATATTTTGCATGGATTAAAAATAACTAGTGCTTGGTGAAAGGTACAGTTGGTAGGGTAGGGAGTAAGCTTGTTGTAGAAATAATAATATTAAAAGACAACATTAGCATAAAATAGTCAACTAATTTAAGCTACAATCTGGAGCATTTTTGCCCAAATCTGTCAAAACTTTTGTCAATGGTCACCTTAAGTCAGTGTTTCTCAATTCCAGTCCTCAGGCCCCCCCAACAGGTCAGGTTTTCAGGATTTCCCTCAGATGAAAAGGCTGTGGTGATTACTAAGGCAGTGAAACTGATCAAATCACCTGTGCAAAATAATGGAAATCCTGAAAACCTGACCTGTTGGGGGGGCCTGAGGACTGGAATTGAGAAACACTGCCTTAAGTAATGGTAAATTATTTTACATGCTTTGATTGCCATTGGAAATTATTTTTTAACAATTTCATTATTTTTAATAAGTAACTTAACTTAATAAACTTATATTAGCTGATCATACCATTTCCATTCTCCTTTCTTAGCTTTCTTTAGCGTGATGATCATCTCAACGAACAATAGAAAAACGAAACTTAATAGTAGAAAGTAATTATCATTATCTGTTATCGATACTAGTAAAAGTATCATAATGGATCCATGAAGGCCAAAAAACAAGCGACTGACAATGGCTGACAGTATCTTGCAGCATTTACTCTTCATTGTGACAGCTTCCTATGATCTGTGAAAACACAAAAGTACAGGTATATGCTTAGAACTTCAGCATGTTGTGAATATTAGTAAAGACAATATATTAAAGAGACCCTGTCACCTCCCCATGCCTAACCCGTTAAATATACTGAGTAAAAGTACTTACAAACCTATAGGTTATACTGGCCTTATTTTCCATTTTTAATTCCTCACTTTACTGAAACAGACTTAAAATTGACCTTTTCCCACTTTCACTAAAATTCACATCAGCACAAAGCTCTGCATGCTGATATGAAATCATCATACAGTCATTAGGTAAACAAACATTTTTTTTTTGTTACTATTTTTCCACTTCCTAGTTGAGTGAGGCACTGGTGATGTAACCAGAGCCTTAAAAATGTATCCTGGGAAGGCTGTATTGCCAGTGCATTTCCCCCTCAGATGGTGTTTTCTCACTGTGTTCCAGACAGAGGTGGCTCCTTAATCTCCATGCACCCGCCCCTAATCTCCATGCAGGGCGTCGGAGGCATGGATTTCCATGGGGGGTTTATTTTTTTAAGCACATGATTAGAGCTTGAGGCTCTAAATGGCTTCAAAAAGGTTGGGCTCGGGGCTGTTGTGGTAATTTTACGAAGATGTATTTAATATGTATTGTTATAGTGTCACTCAATGTTAGTACTCCCACAGCCTGCTCTAAAGAGCTGACTGGGGCAGACTGACGCTAGTTGAGTCCCGTCTAGTTGTGGAAAAATACTTGAGGTTGGAGAGAGATGTATGCTGAGTGGGGATATGTCCCCCGGCGAAGGTCCCATGTGCATTGCATAGATGATCGTTTGGGGGATATGTTCACTCTGCAAGGACATTATCAGTTATGGGCAGATGTATGCTCTTGTCTCTGCTATGTCTGATCAGCATGGTCGGGATTCGCAGCGTACACCTGCAGATAGCCTCCCATCCCCAGGAACAGTAGTATAATCTGGATATGCGTTGTTCTCAGTGCAGAATAATGCCGCATACACACGATCGGTTAAACCGATGAGAATGGTCTGATGGACCGTTTTCATCGGTCAAAACCGATCGTGTGTGGGCGCCATCGGTTATTTAACCATCGGTTATAAAAAAGCCAAAATGTATAAGAAAGAACCGGGACGGCCGCACTCCAAAGATAAAAATTTGTTCCTTTTAATAAAAACTGGTCACAACATGGATGTCACAGCAAAAAATCAGGAAAAGGGGCTAACGATTTTAAAAAAGCCAACTTGTTTTAAATTTAACCGATGGATTCCTAACCGATAGAAAAAAACGATCCCTGCCCCTGCTCTCCCTTCCCTTCCCCTGCTCTCCATCCTGAATAGATTCCCCATAGCAGCTGGCAGGATGAAGAGTGGGGGAACGGAAGACCAGAAGAATAATAATTGAGAAGGGTCATGTTGCAACTGAGTATTATGCCTTTATTCAACCCACCCACTTACTGCACAGCTAGCCGAAGGGGGAGGAGGGGAGCGCTGTGGGGGGGACCAGATGAGCAGGGGGCGGGACCAGAAGAGTAAGGGGCTGGACATCTGACAGCACAGGTATTGCCTGGTAGTCTGGGACTTTATGGCTTTCCTACCTAATTGAACCTACCTATTGTATCAGCTGTGGAACACTATGCATAGTGCACCCCTAAACCATGCACTCTGTACACCTCACAACCCTAAACCCTGCACCCTTCGTCTGCGGCCTAGAGAGCATCCCTTATTTTGAGCAATACTGTTTCCGTCCCGTGCCCGGGACGGAATCCTGATTGAAATGGATCAAGCAAATTATGGGTATCCAGATGCTGTTGCATCTGTTGTACCACTACTTTCTCCATTACCTTGGAGAAGACGTTTATGCCTGTTATGGGACGACGATGTTTTGGGTCTAGGGTGGGTTTCTTTAAGATGGGTTTGATTATACCTTGTTTCAACTGGGAAGGCACTATGCCTTCATTGAAAGACTGGTTTATGAGCTGCGTGATAGGCCGTGCCAGAATACCGGCACATTCCTTCAGCAGTTTGGTGGGGATGATATCATTAGGCGCTGTGCTATTACGCAGAGTACCGATGATATTTTTGTGGCATCGATGGAGATGGGTTTAAGAGTGAACTTCGTTGAGTGCAGTGAATTTATGTGGGTATTGGGCGAACGGTTGAGGGGGGTACTGTTTTGCCGAATGCTTTCACGGATTCCTTCAATTTTGTTGATGAAATAATCCGATAATTCATCGCAAAATTCTTGGGTATCAGAATTGGGGGCTTCAAGACAGACTGGTCTGGGTGACAAGCTTGAAGAGTTCGTGGGGGCGGTTTAGGGCATTTGTGATGGCATTGGAAAAGTGATTTTTTTTGGGGGTTTGAAGATTTCTTTGTGGTATTTTTTTGTTATTCGCTTGTAGATGGCATGGTTTTCCTCTGAAGAGCATCTTTTCCAGGCGGCTTCCGTTCTTCTGTGTTCTTGCTTCAGCAACGACAGCTGGTCATTAAACCAGCTGGAGTTGTTTTTCCGGATGCAAGTTTTGCGTTTTGGCGCTACTAAGTCGGCTGACTGTAGTAGGGCCGTGTTGATAGCATCCAGGGTTTCTGTGGCTGTTTGATGTAGTTGGATTGTTTTTATTTTGTTCCCTAATGTTGTTTTGAAGAGCTCCGAATGGAGCTTCTTCTGAGATCTAGTCCAGTGCGTTGTCACTGGTTTTGATGTTTTTACTAAAGGGGCATTTTTGATAATAATGAACTTGATTACATGGTGGTCTGTCCATGGTAACGGCTCATTTTTGAGAATTTTTTCTTCCAGATCCTGTCTGAAAATAAGATCGAGCGTGTGACCAGAAGCATGTGTGGGCCCACATACTAGCTGCTGCAGCCCTAGTCCTTCCAGGTGGTCGATGCAAGCGTCGGCCACCGGATCCTGTGAGGAGTTGGCCCACAGGTTGAAATCCCCAAGCAGCAAAAGATGTTTGCTGTTTAGGGTTTAAGTGGAGATGAACTCTGTTAACGATTAGAGAAACTGCGATTTTAGACCCGGTGGTCTATAGCAGAGTAGAATGTGAGTGGTCTCCTGGGGATTTGTTTGAAGTTGTAGAGAGAGGGTTTCCATGAATAGAAGTGGGTTTTGAAGGACTGGTTTAGTGATCGCAAGATGAGTCTTGTGGATCATTGCCAGGCCACTTCCTCTTTGCCCCACTCTATTTTCAGTTATGATGTGATAATTTTCTGGCACCAGTTCACCAAGGATGGTGTTACAGTCGGCTGTAAGCCAGCTTTCTGTAATAAAGAGGCAGTCTAAATCGCATTGTAGGATGAGATCATGGATTTCTAGTCGGTGTCTTACTGCCGATCTTGTGTTGACCAGAGCGCATAATATGCGCTTTGGGTGGAATACGGGGATGTGGTGTTTGACTGTCAATCGTCGATCGATTCTAAACAGTCGTTCAGTCTTTAAGGCTTTTTTGATAGCGACTGGTAATATTGAGGCCAACGGCTTTAGTCCCCGAATGATTGCTGCCGAGTATCTCAGATTAGTCATAGCCGCTACCGTACTGGGGGCAGATGTCTAGCAAAGGGGGGGGGGTTTCAGGAATGATGGGAGGGACGATTCGTTCAATCCTCACCTCCCTGGTTTTTGGTCCAGAGGAAGGCGAAAAACCCCTGTCCGTGCTATGCCAATGTGCCGTGGCAAGGGAAAAAATTCCTTCCTGACCCCCTGGGGGCGATCGGACGTATCCCTGGATCAAAAATGCTGAAAGAAAACCGTGGTGGTGACCTTTAGGGGGGGAGGGGGGAAAGGGGAGGGGGGTACCTAATAGGCAGTTTTTGGGTTGTGGGTTAGAAGGGGGGTGAGTGGTGGGGATACCCCAATTGCAGGGGTGTACCAAGATGGCCGCCCGTTGAAGGAATCAGGTGTCCCAGCCGGGGGGTGTGCGGCTGGGCAACCAGACCGTGCGGGCGGAGGCTGCTCAGAGATGGCTGTGATGGTTAGAGGGGTGGGGGGAGATTGTATCCTGTTTTGGGAGTTTTTATGGAGGTTACTGGAGGTGAAAAAGCGGCGAGCCGCTAGGCCGCGGGTGAAGCCGCGGTCTTTCCTAAGCTCGCAGCCGCCGATTAGTTCCACGAGGTGGTGTGAGGGCCGCCGCCACGGCTTGTCCTGAAAAGGACGGCCGACAATGGTACTCGGGGAGGTGGAAAATAGCCCTGTGCAAGGGGCTTACCTTTGCTGCCTTTGCGGAGGAAGAAAGGGAGCCGGGGGAAAAGCAGATGACAGGTCCTGGAACTGAAGCTGGAGGCTGGCTGGAGGTGGAAGCCCTGCCTGTCTGTATCCAGGAGCCACAGGTTCTGCTGCTAGGTACATGCGCCGATTACTACTGGATGCAGTTCTAGCCCTGGGGAGGAGTCACTCTTTCAGACTCGATCCTGTAAGGTCAGGAGAAGCTGCCTTCTGGGAGCGTACACAGTGTAACCCTAAAACCCTGCACTCTATTTACAGTGCAACCCTAAACCTTGCACTCTGTACCCAGCGCACCCCTACACCCTTCGCTCTGTACACAGTGCACCCCTGAACACTGCACTTTGTATGTGAAGAGGCCGGTTAATATGTAATTTATCGCCCCCTTCCTTTCCTGATTGAACACACTATGCTTCAGTTTGTGAATGAACAGGAACCTGCTCAGCACAGAGCACTTCCCATTTATAGTTACTGTACATAGTAGGTCAGGTTGAAAAAAGACACAAGTCCATCAAGTCCAACCTATGTGTGTGATTATATGTCAGTATTACCATGTATATCCCTGTATGTCGTGGTCATTCAGGCGCTTATCTAATAGTTTCTTGAAACCATTCCTGCCCCCTCGCTGAGGCCACCGCTTGTGGAAGGGAATTCCACATCCTTGCCGCTCTTACAGTAAAGAACCCTCTACGTAGTTTAAGGTTAAACCTCTTTTCTTCTAACTTTAATGAGTGGCCACGTGTCTTGTTAATCTCCCTTCCGCAAAAAGTTTTATCCCTATTGTGGGGTCTCCAGTATGGTACTTGTAAATTGAAATCATATCCTCTCTCTAGCGTCTCTTCTCCAGAGAGAATAAGTTCAGTGTTCACAACCTTTCCTCATAACTAATATCCTCCAGACCCTTTATTAGCTTTGTTGCCCTTCTTTGTACTCTCTCCATTTCCAGTACATCCTTCTTGAGGACTTGTGCCCAGAACTGGACAGCATACTTTAGGTGGGGCCGGACCAGAGTCATGTAGGGCAGAAGAATGATCGTTTTATCTCTGGAAGTAATCCCCTTTTTAATGCATGCCAATATTCTGTTTGCTTTGTTAGCAGCACCTTGGCATTGCATGCCATTGCTGAGCCTATCATCTACTAGGACCCCCAGGTCCTTTTCCACCCTAGATTCAATCAGAGGTTCTCCCCCCAGTGTATAGATTGCATTCATATTTTTTTCACGCAAATGCATTATTTTACATTTTTCTATATTGAACCTCTTTTGCCATGTAGTTGCCCACCCCATTAAGATCTTTGTGTAAGTTTTCCACATCCTGTGGAGAAGTTATTGCCCTGCTTACCTTGGTATCATCCGCAAATACACAGATTTCACAGTTTACCCCTTCCTACGGGTCGTTTATAAACAAATGAAATAGGATTGGTCCCAGCACAGAACTCTGAGGGACCTCACTACCCACCGCTGACCATTCTGAGTACTCCCCATTTATCACCACCCTCTGAACTCACCCTTGTAGCCAGTTTTCAATCCATGTACTCACCCTATGGTCCATGCCAATGGACCTTATTTTGTACAGTAAACGTTTATGGGGAACTCACCTCCTCATAGAAGGTTAATAGATTGGTTTGGCAAGAACGATTCTTCATGAATCCATGCTGATTACTGCCAATGATACCGTTCTCATTATTAAATCTTGTATATAGTCCCTTATCATCCCCTCCAAGAGCTTACATACTATTGATATTAGGCTAACTGGTCTGAAATTCCCAAGGATGTATTTTGGGCCCTTTTTAAATATTGGTGCTACATTGGCTTTTCTCTATTTAGCTGGTACCATTCCAGTCAGTGCCCAATGCAACTGAGGCTGCAAAGAAAGGGACTGGAGAATTTGTCCTCGGTCCCTTTATGTGTCTCAAAAATTAGACATCAGGGACCTGTTTAGGGATTTTTGGCAGTTTGGCATCTTCGTCCAAGGCACTGAATTAACTTGTTTTATTACTGGGTCTTTGCCTCAGGTAAAGAGAAAGAGACCGCCGCTCCAGGCAAATGCAATAAGCAATCAATGTCCTCCTCAAGGACCGTGGGTTCTGGCAATGCACAAGGCAAAAAATCAATGAAAAGAATTCATGGACAGCCGCACACCAAAAAAAAACTAAAAAGGTAGCCTTTATTGGTGTAAAAATGATAAAAAGCACTACAAAACACAGCACAGCAAGCAGTGGGGTAAAATACTGACGCGTTTCGCACAATCAGTGCTTAGTCATAGCTGATTGACTAAGCACTGATTGTGCGAAACGCGTCAGTTTTTTACCCCACTGCTTGCTGTGCTGTGTTTTGTAGTGCTTTTTATCCTTTTTACACCAATAAAGGCTACCTTTTTAGGTTTATTTTGGTGTGCGGCTGTCCATGAATTCTTTTCATAGATTTTTTGTCTTTGCCTCAGGTGACAGACTATGTAGGGCAGCCCATTTAAGTGAATGAACTTCTCTATGCTATCACGTGACAAATGCATGAAAAAACACACATAAGCGCATCACTCAGGTGTGAATTGGATCTTGGTAGAAATGGCCACTGTGGGAAGAATAGGGAGGGAAAAAAATATATATACAAAGGTTGCAATAGCTAACCATTTCTAAATATTTCTTTGTTGAAATATTTAAAGTGAAAGTACATTGCATTGGAATACCACAGTTTTATTTTGCTGAGAAATCCCTTTGAAAACCACCCCTGGCTTTCCTAGCTATGACATTCTTGAGTAAGAGCAGATGATCCAAGTAGTATTTACTTCCCAGAATCCATCTGCCCTTAGATCAGGCATGCAGGCAGGAGGGTGTGCTTAGCTGAGAAAACCCCTTCTCCCCTATTTCCCTCCTGAAGACTCCTGAGATATATGACATAATTTGCCTAGTCCTGGAAACAATTAAGTAAGTAAGGAAATGTAAAAAAATGTAAAACAAGTAAATATGATAAACTTTCCTATCTATTTACTTAAACTGGCAGCTAAAGGATTAAAAATAGTCAACGTTGATTGAGAGAGTGAAATGCCACTTTAAGATAAGGGTGATGCTCCTATTTAATAATTTCCAGAATTTGGAGCTTGAATTTGACATTTGGAATTCAGAAGTCCGATTTTGTCATTTGAACTCGTAACACAGAATTTTGAATTTGGGACTCGGAATGCAGAACTTGTAATTTGTAATTTGAAACTCAGACGTTTAAGTTCAGAAATTGGAATTCAAGTGTCAGAATTTAGACTTCAGAACTCAGCATTCAGGACTTGAGTTTGGAATTCAGAGTTTGGAATTTGGAATTCCGAATTCGGAATCCAAAATTTGGAATTTGGAACTGAGAATTCAAAATTTGGAATTAGGAATATGTACTTCTAAAAAAATCCAGAACTCAAATTTCAGAATTCAGAATTCAAAATTCAATTTGAAACTCGGAATTTGGAATTCAGAACTCAAAATTTTGAATTTGCAAAATGCAATTCAGAACTTGGAATCCAAAATTCTGAATTTGGAATTTGGGTCTTGGAGTTTGAAACTCAGAATTCAGAATGCGAAAATTGGAATTTAGTTTTAAATTATTTTTATCAAATTTTTATAAGTAAAAAAATTCTTACATACTTTGCAAGACAGTTTGCAAGTCATTCAAGAAAGTACAAACATTCTCAAAATACACATAGATACATAAAAAAATACATATAATTACACAAATGGATCTATCCTCTAACATGCACTTAAAGTGGGGGTTCACCTGCAAATTTTTTTTTTAAAAGCCAGCAGCTACAAATACAGCAGCTGCTGACTTTTAAAAATTAACCCTTACCTGTCCAGCACGTCCGCCGAAGCGAGTCACGCTGTGCAGTTCCTATGGTTCCCGTTGTGTTCTGGGAGCCAAGTGTTTCCCAGAACACAACGGGGGGGTGACGTGGAGGGGCCAGACTCCCACGGGAGTCAATACCCGGAAGTGGTGCATATACCTGTTTTATACAGGTATTGCACCCCCTCCCCCCTGAAAGGTGTCAAATGTGACACCAGAGGGGGGGGGGGGTTCCAAAAAACGGAGGTTCACTTTTGGATGAACCTCCACTTTAAATAAAGAAATGGATCTATACCGCAGCATCTACTCTTCTTTAATTCTCCTAGGCCATCTAAATAACAAACAAGAAAAAGGAGAAAAGGAGAAGCATGGGGGTGGACCCGTTGCCCTATTACCACCCCCCACCCCCTTGAATTTTAATTTAGAAATACAATTTTGGGATTCGGAATTTGGATTTCGGAAATTGGAATTCAAAATTTTGAGCTCAGAATTTGAAATCCAAAATGTGGAATTCAGAACTCAGAATTTGAAGCTTGATATTCGAAATTCAGAACTCTTTGGAATTCGGAACTCTAAATTTGGAATTCAGAACTCAAATTCAGAACTTTAAATCCAAAACTTGGAATTTCGGAAATTGGAATTTGGAACTTAGAATTTGAATGCGGAATTTAGAATTCTGAACCTGGAATTTGGGATTAAGAACTTGAAATTCTGAATTTGGAGTTTGGAACTCAGAATCTGGAATTTAGAACTTGGAATTATTTCTCTTTAATTAAGCTCCAGTGATGGAGGAAACATGTCAGTAGTTGTCGTGTCAAGTGGATTCTGTATGCTACATTCTACTGCTTTACAATACATTTATATTGGAAGATTCATAAGATTACCCAGAAGTGTCAGAGGTGCTTTAAAATATATTAATGATTTACTAAAGGAGTTGAGAATCTTCATTTAATAAACTGAATGAAGATTCACTCTAACATGTAAATTTCCATTAAATAATTTCATTTTGGTTGGTTATTAAAAAAAGAACATGGTTACAATTCACTGGTTGAAGATTTTGGACTCCTTTAGCAAATCAACCCAAAAACCTATTCTCACAACATCGGACCATCGGAACTGGAAAAAAAGCCAGCTTGATTGATAGATATGTAGTTTACTCAATATGTCTAAGTGCTTAGACATAGGAACTCTTTAACAACTTTCCGACCAGCCGCCACAGTTTTACTACAGCAGCATGGCTCGGCTGGGCGAAACGATGTTATGTTACGTTGCTTCGCCCTGTGGCCACTAGGGGCACGCATGCCGCCGGAGGCTCACCCCCGGAGCCGCTGCGAGTGCCTGGCGGTCGCAATGAACGCCGGGCACCTACGATCGCTCGTGACACGATCCGTCATTTCCCTTAGTCAGTCCCATTCACCTTCAGTTAGAACACAGAGAGGGAACACATTTAACCCCCCGATCGCCCCCTAGTGTTAACCCTAATGCCATTCTTACAGTAATCAGTACATTTTTATAGCACTAATCGCTGTAAAATTGTCAATGGCCCGAAAAATATGTCAAAAGTGTCCGATTTGTTGCAGACCCGATTAAAATCGCAGATTCCCGCCATTAATAGTAAAAAAAATAATAATAATATAAATGCCATAATTCTATCCCCTATTTTGTAGATGCTATAACTTTTGCGCAAACCTATCAATATACTCTTATTGCGATTTTTTTTTACCAAAAATGTATAGACGAATACATATCGGCCTAAACTGAAGAAAAAATTGTTTTAAAAAAAAATTGGGATAGTTATTATAGCAAAAAGTAAAATAAATATTAATATTAATATTAAATATTGTTTTTTTCAAAATTGTCGCTGTTCTTTTGTTTATAGCGCAAAAAATAAAAAATGCAGAGGTGATCAAATACCACCAAAATAAAGCTCTATTTGTGGGAAAAAAGGACACAAATTTTGTTTGGAAGCCACGTTGCATGACCACGCAATTGTCAGTTAAAGCGACGCAGTGCCAACTTGTAAAAAGTGCTCTGGTCAGGAAGGGGGCAAAATCTTATGGGGCTGAAGCGGTTAAAATGAATACGTTGTGAGGATTACTCAACTCTCATTTGATCTTCCAAACCACAAAATAAGTTCAGCTGTCTGCATCTTCCTGGAATATCACATATTGGACAATTGTATGGGAGACTGGAAGCCCCTTGATTCCTCACTACACTGATAACATGCCTTTTGATTCCCCAAAAACTAAGTGCATTTGATCTGGAAAGTTCATATCAATGATACACTAACAAAAATACATAACACAAAAACAAAAGTAACATTTTGGGTTTAATCAGAAGAACTGAGGTGAAACTCAAGTAAAACCATTTGTGTTGTTTGTATCAAATAGAAAGGGTTAAAATGTTTTTCTTTAATGTTCCCCTGTAAAAGTATTTTTGATATGTTATATGTATGCATTTGAAATGAAAAAAAAAATGGGATAATGAACAAAAAAAAACTTCTTTCAGGTTTCTACCTGGAAGATGATGGGGGGAGATCTTCATATTGTCACAATCCCTTAAAAAAGGGGCCATGCCTAGTACCCAAACATTGTATTTTCTTCTGATGAATATGGATCTATAATAAATGTGATTGGCTGCTACTCTATGAGTAACAACAGTGGATATCAGAATACAATGGCGTGACGGGAATTCCTCCATTGATCTCACTTGTGTGGATGAAGGAATCTCTTAGTTTTTGCTTAACGAAAAATACTAACCATCTATGCCCAGCTTAAGACTATCATGTTTACAAGGTGAGAACACCATTATGTGATTTCACAGCAGAACAAACAACACTGTTTTGCCGCGTACACACGTTTGGACATTCTGACGACAAAACCATGGATTTTTTCCCGACGGATTGTTCGCTCAAACTTGTCTTGCATACACACGGTCACACAAATGTTTTCGGAAATTCCGAACGTCAAGAACACTACAACGAGCCCAGAAAAATTAAGTTCAATGATTCCGAACATGTGTCGTATTGATTCCGAGCATGCGTAGGATCTTTGTGTGCCGGAATTGCATACAGATGATCGGAATTTCCTACAAGAACATTGGAACTGTCGGTAAAATTGAGAACCAGCTCTTAAGCATTTGTTGTCGGAAATTCTGACAGCAAATGTCCGATGGAGCCTACACACGTTTGGAATATCCAACCAAAAGCTCACATCGAACATTTGTCATCGGAAACTCTGACTTTGTATACGCAGCATTACTCTGGTAAAGGAAGTGGAAAATATTGGATCTACGTTTTAAGAGGTAATAAAAAGATGACATGGCTGATTAACCACTTGCCGTCGCCGCACCGTCGAAATACGTCCACAAGGTGGCTCTGCTGGGCGAGAGCACGTAATATGACGTCCTCTCTCCCAGCCACCCGCACGCCCCCCGCTCGCCCCCGACTCCCGTGCGTGTGCCTGGCGGGCGCGATCGCCGCCGGGCACACGCGATCGCTCGGTACAGAGCGGGGAACGGGAGCTGTGTGTGTAAACACACAGCTCTCGTTCCTGTCAGCAGGGGAAATGCTGATCTTCGGTTCATACAATGTATGAACCGAGGATCAGTGTTTCCCCTAGTGAGGCCACCCCCCCCCCCCCCCCCCCCCCCCCCCCCCCCCCCCCCCCCCCCCCCCCCCCCCCCCCCCCCCCCCCCCCCCCCCCCCCCCCCCCCCCCCCCCCCCCCCCCCCCCCCCCCCCCCCCCCCCCCCCCCCCCCCCCCCCCCCCCCCCCCCCCCCCCCCCCCCCCCCCCCCCCCCCCCCCCCCCCCCCCCCCCCCCCCCCCCCCCCCCCCCCCCCCCCCCCCCCCCCCCCCCCCCCCCCCCCCCCCCCCCCCCCCCCCCCCCCCCCCCCCCCCCCCCCCCCCCCCCCCCCCCCCCCCCCCCCCCCCCCCCCCCCCCCCCCCCCCCCCCCCCCCCCACCCCCCCCCCCCCCCCCCCCCCCCCCCCCCCCCCCCCCCCCCCCCCCCCCCCCCCCCCCCCACCCCCCCCCCCCCCCCCCCCCCCCCCCCCCCCCCCCCCCCCCCCCCCCCCCCCCCCCCCCCCCCCCCCCCCCCCCCCCCCCCCCCCCCCCCCCCCCCCCCCCCCCCCCCCCCCCCCAC
Source organism: Rana temporaria (assembly GCF_905171775.1). Taxonomy (NCBI): domain Eukaryota; kingdom Metazoa; phylum Chordata; class Amphibia; order Anura; family Ranidae; genus Rana; species Rana temporaria. The sequence continues at coordinate 103,385,326 of NC_053498.1, read as the reverse complement.
AGTAAGAACACACCCAGGCATACTTAACCCCTTCCCCGCCCCCTAGTGTTAACCCCTTCACTGCCAGTGGCATTTTTATAGTAATCCAATGCATTTTTATAGCACTGATCGCTATAAAAATGCCAATGGTCCCAAAAATGTGTCAAAAGTGTCCGAAGTGTCCGCCATAATGTTGCAGTACCGAAAAAAAAAAACGCTGATCGCCGCCATTACTAGTAAAAAAAATATAATAAAAATGACATAAAACTACCCCCTATTTTGTAAACGCTATAACTTTTGCGCAAACCAATCAATAAACGCTTATTGCGATTTTTTTTACGAAAAATATGTAGAAGAAAACGTATCGGCCTAAACTGAGGAAAAAAAATGTTTTTTTATATATTTTTGGGGGATATTTATTATAGCAAAATGTAAAAAATATTCATTTTTTTCAAAATTGTCGCTCTATTTTTGTTTATAGCGCAAAAACTAAAAACCGCAGAGGTGATCAAATACCACCAAAAGAAAGCTCTATTTGTGGGAAAAAAAGGACGCCAATTTTGTTTGGGAGCCACGTCGCACGACCGCGCAATTGTCTGTTAAAGCGACAGAGTCCCGAATCGCAAAAAGTACTCTGGTCTTTGGGCAGCAATATGGTCCGGGGGGTGAGTGGTTAAGAAAAACAAAAAGTGCGGTGTTAACACCACTGACAGACTACAGTATATATGTACATTTTTATTTTGTTCATATTTCCATGTTGGTATTTAGTTCTCATTTTGTGGCTTTAACAGCCTCAAGACTTCTGGCAATGCTTTCTGCAGATTGTCGGGTCATTAGGGTTGTTTGTACTCCAAGCCAAAAAGGTCTTAGTGAAGTTGGCAGTGATGTTGGTCGACTGTGCCTGGCTGTCAGCCTGCATTCCACTTCATACAACAGGTGTTCATTTTGGGGTGAGGCCTCATTCTTTCATTCTAATCTGCTGGAGCAGATCTAGCAGACAAGAGATAGTTTGAACTGATTTTTTGGAAAAGTGGCATGTTATGGTGCAAAACATGGCTAGTCACTGTGAACCTCAGTGCAGTCTACTCTATTGGAAAGGTCTGTTGCTGGAGAATGGTTTTGTGCCTAGTTATTAATCTGTGTAATATGTATTATTAGTGTCTACAAAACTGTGGCCATATAGTGTGTTTATCCTATTCTATTTTTAACAATTGTAGTATGAGTACACTGTAAATGAGGAGTTTTCTAACACGTTTCCACTGATTATTCATTTGTCCAGCACAGCCTTTCTCAACCTTTTTATTCCAGAGAAACCCTTGAAATAATTTTCAGGTCTTCAGGAACCCCAAAAGCAATTCATTGATGGTCAGTGGGGAAAAATTGTCCCTTGCAATGAATGTGAAAAGAATGTTCCCCTTCCAGTGGTGATCAGAATGCCACCCTTACAGAGAGCTATAATGACCAACCGGTTCATGCTGCTGGCTCTGCCAGGTGTTGTTGACCCCAAAACTATGCAGGAATCATCAGATAAGATGTCAATCAGTCACAGCTCAAGGAACACACATAAACATCTGGAGGAACCTTAGAATTATACATAACCCTGGCTAAGAACAGAGGGTCTAGCACAAAGAGACTGAAATTAGATTGCTTTGAAACAACTCAATAAAAGCTAGCATTAGTCCTTATGTTACGCACTTCATAAAAATTTGGCCATTCTCTACATGATGAAGAGCAATAACAAGCATGTCAGGTTTCTCTGCGAGAGAGTCCTTATTATTCACCTATCAATAGAAACAATTGAATAATCATATTTAGAATCACGACAAATCCCAGCACTTAGAGGATTCTCGCAAGGATGGGAAGATATCTCTCCATTAATCATTCAGGTAGATATTTTCCCATCTATGGTAAGTCTTAGGTAAAGAAGTGCATGGACATAGGGTGCTTTGACATTCATGCATGATTTATCTACTATGAGGAAAATGTGGCATAAGCATAAACAGATTGCCTTAATAAGGGGTATAGGGTAGGGGAGTTAGAAAAAGCAAGCTCGATCCCCAAACAGTGACCAAAATTAGAGAAAAAGTGTCCCCATATCTCTGCAACAGAGAGATTATTGTAAAAGGGGGCTTTTCTAGTGCCTAACAATATACCCAGGAATACAAAATATTAATACAAATGCTAACTTTTATTTCTATACAATAAAAGCAGAGTTTATTCAAAAACATATAATCAAAGCGTCTAAGCACATAATCTGGACATGTGTCAAGTAGCAACAAAGCATAATTGGATCGAATTGTTTCACCCAATACAAGCTTTCTCCAGATCCACGTGGTTTTTCAATCTTTATGATGTTCCTACTAGTGGATAATACAAACAATATATTATTCTATCAATAAAAACAATTGTTATAATAAACATATTACACATATTTAAATACATCAAGAGAAAGAGTATTATATATTTTTAACAACCATCATGGGGTTTCCCAGGGAGAAAGAAGAAAAATAAATAAAAAAAGGGGGGGGATTGGTAGAAGGGCACATGATCAACATATTGGGGGACATTTGGCAATTAAAAGGAGCAGCAACCCACATTAAATACTCACTCCCAAAATTTGAAAGAGAGGGAAGCCAACAAGCATACAGCTGCCAAATGACAAGCGTGCTTGATGGAAACTCATCAAGGTATTGATAGAAATCTGAGGCACATCACAGAGATGCAATATAATATCTATATCTGGAAATCTAAACCAGTACAAACACTTGCCAAAATGGAACCTTAGAGGAGATAAGAAAGAACAGAAAAAAAAGAGGAAGATGAACATAAAGTCGATGACCCACAAATAGAGCTTAAAGCATAGTTCCACCCGTTTTTTAGTTCATTAAAAGTCAACAGCTACAAAAAGCATAGCTGCTGACTTTTAATAAACTGAAACTTACCTGCCCCATGGTCCAGCGATGCGGCCGCCTGGAGGCTCGCTCCTCTCCTCGGCGCCGTTATAGTAACTGTGGGCACCCGGCCGTGACAGCCTGCGGCCTCTATGGCCGAGCACGCACTGCGCATGTGCGAGTCACGCTGCGCTCTGCTATTGGCCAGCTAATCTTCTGGGACCTGTGTTGTGTCCCAGAGGATTGCTGGTAGGGAGGGGCCACCTAGGACGAGAGAAGGAGTCACCTAGCCGGCCAAAAGGAGGAAGTGGGACAGGAAGTCCCACTAAAAATAAGGTAAACACTCCCCCCCCCCCCCAAAAAAAATTACATGCAAAATATGGCATGTCAGGGAGCGAGGAATACTTAAAGCGGAAGTTCCACTTTTAAAAAGTGGAGAAAGTGCATAAGGCACATTAAATCATTTGCCAAACACATGGTCGAATTCACTTGCCAAGCAGCCCTACTTTAGATGGGGAAAAAAAGGGAAGGAATAGGCTGATTAAGCCCCAACTGAAAATATGTAAAAAAAAGGGGGGCAGAACCAGAGCCAAAAGCCAGTTATACAGTCCACCAACTAAACACAAAAAGAAAAAAAAAAAAAGAAGTAAAATGAGCAACCAAGCAGCAGCTTAGTAGATACACACAAGCAACAGTTCACATATATCAAACAGGGGAGAAAAAGTTCCCAAATCCAATAGAACAGGTTCCAAAAGGCAGCTCACCTAGTCTACTAGTATGTCCATCACAGGTTAAAACCGCAATGTACTCGTGCCAAACAGATAGAAAATAATGTGAGAGTGGCGTGGGGCCATCTATATATTTAGTGGACGGCTCTGACTCTGCCTTCCATCCTCCATGTCCAGCAGGGCGGTCACTGACACTTAGGCTACTTTCACACTGAGGCGCTTTGCAGGCGCTATAGTGCTAAAAATAGCACCTGCAAAGCGCCCTGAAAGAACATGAGGGATTTCACACTGGAGTGGTGCACTGACAGGACCCTCAAAAAAGTCCTGCTGGCTGCATCTTTGAGGCGCAGTGGCAGCGCCTCCGAACTACTGACAAACCTGTCCCCATACACATGTCAGTGTCCGATAAAACATCTGTCACAGTGCACAAAACATCTGTCTATCCCCCATCACTGCCAACACAAAATAAAACCTGATTTGGGTTATTTTTGCCAAAGAAATGTAGCAGTATCATTGTTGGTCAAAATTAATGAAGAGAAATTACTTATTTGCTAAATTTTATAACAGAAACTAAGAAAAATACTTTTTTGGGGGGGAAATTTTCAGTCTTTTTTCATTTGTAGCATTAAAAATAAAAACCCCAGTCATGATTAAATGCAAAAGCACTATTTCTGTTAAAAAAAAAAAAAAAAAATAATTTGGGTCCCGTGTTGCATGACCATGCAAGTCTGGGGAGGAAGGGGGTGAAAGTGCTCAATATTGAAGTGGTTAAGAAAGCATTATTCAGACCACAAAATAAATATGTCATCAATATACTTCTTCCACATGTCTACGTGGCGGAGGTTTAGTGGCAGCTCATCAGAAGAGAATAACCAAAGCTCCCACCTCCCACCTCCCAGGTACAGGTTGGTTGGCCTACAATATGGCACACTTGAGGCACATTACATTTTTTTGCATTAGAATGTATCCATCCACATCCACAAGGTTAAGAGTTTGATAAAAATAATTTTGCAACAAGAAAGTAGGTGTATTTATAACTTAAAAATCCTGTAAGAATCCAGGGTTAAATGATAACAAAAAGAGACATCATTTTTGAGTCATTCTAACTAACCTGGTATCTCTAGAGCCTACCTATCTGTGGGACAACTTTTTATTATTTTGACATGTCTTTGGTCTAGTGTTATATAAATTATAATATACTGTATATGTACTTTACAGAATTTTGGGTTTCCTGGTGGATTAATTTCCACACCCCCAATTACTACCTCCACCCGCCTTTTCTTTTTTGTTTTTTATGTCTTGTCTTTTTGTTTTGCGTTTTTTGTTTTTTCTTTTTTTGACTGATCTTTGGTCAGGCTTTTGATACGCATATTATCCCCCATAGTATACATGTACTCAGTATTTTTTCATATGGTTAATAATGATATTGGTGGTGGTTTTTGTTTATCCGGCCTTGGCAAAATAATTATTTTAGTTTTCGTTCCCTGTTTCCCACCAGTGGCCAGTGGGTGTCCTGCTTTGGGACACTTCATGTTCCAGCAGCCTCCCGCTGTCTCCCGGTATGGGCGTGAACAGGGAGCAATGTAACGTCACTTCTGTTTTTTTTCTGGAAGTGTGTCATCAATATGGGGGAACATCAAGATGAATACCAGCTGCTGCCCTGCTGGACGTAGAGGAACGGAAGGCATAGTTGGAGCCACCCACTGAGTATATAGATAGCCCCACGCCACTCTCACATGGCACTGCCATTTTTTTTTATTTGTTTGGCATCAGTACATTGTGGTTAGAGGCTGTGATGGACATACTAGTAGACTAGGTAAGCTGCCTTTTTGGAACCTGTTCTGTTGGATTTGGATTCCGTTTTGCTCCCGTGTTTGATATGTGGGGACTGTTTGTTTTTACTAAGCTGCTGTTTGGTCGCTCATTTTACATTTTAGTATCTTTTCCTTTTTATGTTTAGTTGGAAGACTGTATGACCAGTTTGCAGTTTGATACCAGGGAAACCCCGCTGCAGGGGGGCTTTTGGCGCCTGTTATGCTCCCCCTCCCTTCTTACATATTTTTAGTTGGGGCTTAATCAGCGTATTCCTTCCCTTCTTTTTCCATCTAAAATAAGGCTGCTTGGTAAGTAAATTTGATTAGGTCTTTGGCAAATAATTTTATGTGCCTTTTTCCACTTTTTAAGCTAAATTTGTGTACCATTGAATTTGGGGTTTTCCTCTGTTCTTTCTTATCTCCCTTTAGCTTCCATTCTGGCAATTGTTTGTACTGGTTTGGATTTCCAGCTATACAGCAGATATTATATTCCATCTCTGTGATGTGCCTTAGATTTATATCAATACCTTGATGAGTTTCCATTGAGCATGCTTTTCATTTGGTGGCTTTATGCTCATTGGCTCTCTTCTCTTTCTGCTTTTGGGGGTGAGTATTTAATGTAGGTGGTTTCTCTTTTTTTTGCCAAATGTACCCCCAACATGTTGATCAGGTGCCATTTTACAAGTCCCAGTCAACCCCCCCTTTTGTTTTCTTATTTTTCCTTGGGAAACCCCATGCTGAAACAAATAATGGGTGAAATGCGTTGATCCAACTATCCTTTGTTGCTACTTGACACATTTATGTCCAGATTATGTGATTACGACTTTGATTATATGTTTTTAAAGAATCTCTGCTTTTATTATGTATAAATAAAAATCAGATTTATTTTTTGCAATCTCGGGTATATTGTTAGACACTAAAAATTCCCCTTTTCCCATAATCTTTCTGTTTGAGAGATATTGGGACATTTTTTCTATAAGATTGCCAAAGTAATCTGCCTTATTATGGGGAAAAACAGTAGAAATGTGCCAAAAATATCCAACACAGCCAGTTATCATACACCATGAGACCAGAATTCTGGGGATACTTTGAACAGTCTGTCAGTGTCCAAAAGGAAAGAGGGTCTATGTATGGTTTTCATATGATTCTCCCTAAATTTGGTCAGATGGTGGAAATCAGCTCAAGATTAAAGGTACTTTTATGAAAGCAATAAGAATCTTTGGAACTGCTGTACAGACTAACATTATACCACCCTCTAATCATAAAGGAAGCAAATAAACTACCATGAAGAAGCTTACATAGAAGCACTTTAGCTATAGTAAATAAGTGAAGCATCCTCCTAGCATAAGATGTTCACCAAATTTAGATTTTGTCTCCTTCTGTACTCGGGGGAGCAGTGATTGTTTGTTCTGATTTGTTCGGGGTTTCACAGGTTGGGAGTTTGATTGCTTCCCCTTGCTTCTGGAAAAGGCTTCCATAACATAAAGAGGGAGATTCAAATGACCAGCCTGAATGTTTATTATGGATTGGCCAATCCCTGGAGTGTCCAGAAGGTGGCTGGGAAGGGGATAAATATCTTGAAGCATTGGAGAGATTTTTCTTAATAGCCAGGAAGGTTGCAAGCCTTAGGTGCTGCTTCTCTGAGGTAGCCTGTGGACTAAGTAGCTGGTTTTGAGGCCAGAGTGGTGTCAGGGCTTAGGTCTGCAGTGACCTACCAGAGGAGCTTTGTGGGACCATAGTGATCAGGTCTGGAGAATGATTGTCTCCCTCACTGGAGAGGGAAGGCATGTAGCTGTCCTGGGGACTTGTGAGTAATGACCTTGAGTTGATTCCTGATGACCCTATACATTTGCGATAGAAGTGCCAGAGGTAACTTGGACTAAGATGGGTCTCCGAGTACTGTCCATTCCAGCAGAATCCTGGAGTGTGAGCTTAGAGAAAAGTGTTGTCCTGTTTACTGTGCAGCGTTTTGGAGTATCCCATGCCCTAACCCCTCTTCTGTTAAAGCAGAGCTCCATCTTACCCAACAAGCATGCCACTATTAGTGGCTAATACCTTTGGCTTCAATGTTTGAAAATAGTATTTTTAATTTATAAGTACCTTTTTTTTATCAGTCACCTGCACAAAATACAGGAAGAGAATGGCAGACGGCTTTAGATGCCAGCAGATGACTACCAGCTGTTCTGCAGCAACATTTCGGGTAGGGATTTAAATAATATACACATCAGTAGCATTTTGAGCAATACCTAAAGTTAGAAGATCCATGATTAACAATCACAAGAACGTATTTTGTTAAACGTTCTGCCAGACTGTAGCTCCTTGTTCTTCAAGCAATACATTTCAAAGTAGACATCCCTAGACTGAGTAATCAGACCGCATGTAGCCTCTGCGTGTGGTGGTGGGCAAGCCTATGTACTATTAGGAGAGAACCAGCTACTACCAGTGGTCCCTGTAGGGGTATCTTAGCTGATATTTGAAATGTTTTTGTGACTGCAACAAAACAAAAAATATAGAATTGTATTATTTATATTAAAAATGTATTGGGTAATGACAGTGGGGTGGGGAATCTTGCCTCATAATTTCATATGTCATTGTCAGTCATTTCATTAGGAAATTGCAATGATTAACATTCCCTCTTTACATTCAGTGAAGAATAAGAATGTGGAGAGTGTGTATTCCAAGAATAGAATTATTAGAAGGTCCAAATAACTTTTTACTAGTTCAAGGCCCAGGAAGCAAAAGGGGATGAATAGATTCATCTGTTATATTGGTTAAGGCTCGCATATAGGTGGGTATATAAAAATCTGATCCTGATTCAGTTTTGGTTTGGGCAACCTAGTTCACTTATATACTATGTGATCATGTACAAGGTTTGCAGCATACAACCTTTTAATTGTACAGCCATATTTTAGGGAAAGAATTTTAACGTGTGAACAATACAGACTAAGCTTGCCAAACCCCACCATGGAATTTAAGCTGTTTTACTTTTTTTCATAATGCCTGCCAAATGTGTCTGTTTTTGTTGGTTTAGCAGTGTGAAAGTATTATATGCATGTTCAGACTGGAAACAACAGCCTATAACCATAATATACAGTAAGTGAACATGTAATACAGAGTATATATACACTGTTGGTTTTTCAATATTCAGACTATTAAAAATATATATTTTATTTTAGCATTTACCCCCCATGTTATGGAGATGAGAGGAGGAGGAGTATTCTGTAGTTAAAATCAGGACCTCATCCAAAAATACAGTAACGTTTGTGAGCATTGTCACTCTGGGACAGGAAGTATTTTACTGGCCAGATCACTATGTAAAAATCTAGCAAAAAAGTCTGGAAAAAAACAAATACAGCTGCCACATCTAAGAACTTGCAAGCTGTAATAATTTACATATTTGTTTTTGGGTAATTATACACTTTAAAGGCAAACTATAGTCGTTGCAGTTTAATAGGAGAATGTTTTCATGTTAATAAAAATACATAATGCAATAAATACATACATATACCGTATCACCCAACCGCCTCTGATTCCACAGTGTTGTCTCAGGATTTTAACACAATGCCAATGTTCTGCAGATCCAAGCTGTGTCCTGGAGCCCAGCGCTGCATCACTTTGTTCACTCTAGCTTCAGCTCTAGGCATACTCTGTGTGGTGGTCCAATGCCCAATGTAGTTTGTATAATGTTGGCAGTAGAAGGAAAGAAAATAGCATGGGACCCAGACTTCTGTGCAAGGTAAGTGTTCTCTACTGTCACCAATATTTACCCCCTTTAGTGTTTTTCCCGACCCTTGACAGGGCACTGTTGTTCCTTCCCACAGGACATTATTGTTTCCCTTCCCTCCACTAAGCATTATGGTTCCACCCGCATCCCCCACTGGGCACTATTGTTCTCCCCACCCCTCCACAGAGCACATTCCTGTTCTCCCTTATCACCCGCTGGGCACTATTGCTCCTCTCTCCCTCTGCTGGGGACTATTGTTCCTTCCCACACCTTTCTGGGTACTATTATTCCTCCCCACCACCACTGGACACCACCATTATTGTTCTCCCTCACCTCCTACTGTGGACTAATGTCACCTCCCCCTTCCCCACTGAAAACTATTTTTCTCCCCTCATCCCTGGCAGGACACTATTCTTCCCTGAAGCACATGCTCAGCACAACTGTTATCCCAACCCTCACACCTAGCAACAATGACCAGTCTTACCCTCCTTGAGCATCAATATTGTTTCCTCACCTCCCACTGAGCACCAATGCCCACCACCATGCACCATGTACCATGTACCATGTATGTACTTTCACAGTGTAAAAAGGTTTTGGTGCCACCTAGGGTTGGCAAATCTTGGTCAGGGGCCTGGAGACTGTGAAGAGTATTGGGTGGAATATAGCCATCAATCCTGCAGTCATATGTCTATGGTATGATGACAACCAGCACCCTGATTGTGTATATATACGCAAGCCTCATGTTAAGGGTACTGACTATAGTTCAGGGCTCCACGCAGTAGACAGAAGAGATTGCTTCTCGTGCAGATAAACAGCTGCATGAGCAGTGTGGGTGTGTGAACAGACATGTGGTAAGTGCCTGAACTGACCAGGCCAAAGCCTGTGAGCTCGGATCTGTATGGTGACAGACTGCAGCACTGAACATCTAAACTAGGCAGGAAGCATTATTTTAATTTGTTAAGTATAATCATGAAAACCCCTGTGTGAGCTGCATTTTTTTTCAATTTTTAAGAACTTAACTTTTTTTTTCTTGTTTTATTAAGTTTCCCAATAACAAGCATTTCACACACAGAACACTTAAGGTGTTTGTTAACCCCCCCCCCCCCCCCCAAAAAAATGATCCTGTTCCCTTAAGCATGTTATACAGCACAGTGCTTGTGCTGTGTCATTTGGCCCCCTTTAACACCTAAAAAACCTGGCTGATCCTGCCTGGCAATACCCGCCCCTCTGCAAACTGACCACGATAATCAGGGCTGCTGAGCCTTCACACCGTGGTCTGTTTACGTGATTCCGTCATCTGCAGCCCTGTTCTCCTGTGTCTGTGTCTGTGTCTCCTCTGTCCTCCCCCCTCCCTGCCTGTCTGCTTGTACCTGCAACCCCCCCCTCCACCCCCATTCCTGCTCTCATAACTGCAATAAAATAATCTTATCCCCTCTGTACCATAATAGCAAGTGTCTCTGTGCCTGTGTAATGTAAAAAAATTGCCGATCTGTACCTATATGAGTGCGGCTCCTGGCGCTTAGCTGATTGTCGGCTCTCTCTTTCCTCTCTCTCACTCCTCCCCGGCTGACGTCAGCGGGAGTGTTCGGCCCCACTCACTGGTGCTGTGAGTCGAGAATGAAAAGAGCCGAAGAATCAGCTCATCCCCGGGAGCCGTGCTCATATAGGTACAGATCAGATGATATTTTTTTATATAACACAGGCACACGTGTTATTATGGTACAGAGGGGATAAGAACATTTTATTGCAGTGGGTTAACAACCACTTTAGGACCTCACCACTAGACCATTAGTATAACTCCAAGGCAGATATAGGAATTATAATTTCAGTGACCCCACTGAACAGAGAGAACAGATGTAAATCCTTATATTGTGGTATTGACTGGCTCCCCTATCACATTACAGAACATATGCCAGCACTGAACAACAGACCCTAAGAATAGTACACAGATACTTAGCTCACATCCAGAGTAGCTCATTACACAATCCCATAATACCCATATCGGCAACTGCCATGAGCATCCTAATATACCAATTTATTTAGACACTGTAGTCATACTATTTGTCCATCCACCTCAAACTTTATCAAACGTATTGGGTATGCCCCTACTAGCATATGTGGCTTTATACAAGGGGAGAGCTTTATTAACCACTTAAGCCCCAGACTATTTGGCTGGCCAAAGACCAGGCCACTTTTTGCGATTCAGCACTGAGTCGCTTTAACTGACAATTGCGCAGTTGTGCAATGTGGCTCCCAAACAAAATTTACGTCCTTTTTTCCCACAATCAGAGCTTTCTTTTGGTGGTATTTGATCACTTCTGCGATTTTTTTTTTTGCGCTATAAACAAAAATAGAGCGCCAATTTTGAAAAAAAGCTATATTTTTTGCTATAATAAATATCCCCCAAAAATAAATATATATATAAAAAAAAAAACACACTGCACATTGAGAATGGTCCTGCGGTCTTCTGGGACCTGTCACCTGTCCCAGAAGACTACAGGGAGGAAGAGGGGCTGGAGAACTTCCACTTTCGATCCGCTAGGCGGTCAGAGCAGAAGTGGCAGCAAATACCTGTCATAATCATGAGCTCCACCCCCCCCCCCCTCAAAAGTGCTTTTTTGCAAACATGGGCAGGGGGAGGAGGCCTTAAAGCGGAACATCCCTCTTTGGGTGGACCTCCGCTTTAAGCCGATCGTAGACAGTTCGAATCACGTATGTGTAGGCTGAATGTAGCCTAGTTGATCTAAATAATGAGTGCTATCTCTGTGGATTGGGGATAGGTGAGTATAAGCTTGAGACGGAACAGGAGTGGGCTACAATATAAATGTAATTGCACCAAAGGTGCACTGACATTTTAATATTGTTCAATATACTTTTCCTTTAGATGGTGTTCATGAATTCTGTCATCACGCCCACATTTTGACAAATGGTACGATTTTAGTTTCGCTTATGGTTCAGCTTTCAGTTGCAAGTGAAGATTTTAGGTTAAAAAAGAATACACAACTTTCGTTTCCTGCTTAGGTGTTTAAAGCTTAAAATTTAGTTTGCGCAACCTACTACACAGAAAACAAATTCTCAAGAAATACCTTTTGGCATCACAACAAAGAAAATACCTCACAGCAAAGTAAACCATAGATATTTAATAAATATCATTAAAAGTAATTATACAAAATCATATTGATCTGTGTACTATGTCCACTTATGTCCTATTTAACAAAATGAATAACCGTAATTACTATAACATGATTCCGTAACTGAATCCATATCATGCTTTAACTGCATTATCATTATAAACTTGCTGAGGTTCTCAATCCTGATTTTAGCACAAAGCTTATTTGTGACACGGTAAGGCAGGAAGGTAAATAATAAATTGTCCAATTTGGATGAGTTTTTTTGTTAACCCTTTTGCTGCCAGGTCCGTACGTTGTAACTACAACCTTTGAAGCTTTGACTATAGAAAATATAGGGTACTATCGTATGTTGCCATTTCACAGGCACACAGAAATGTAAGGTTTGACATGTTGGGAATCTATTTACTTTTTTGTTTTCTATATTTTACCAAACATTTTGGTAGTTTATTGCGTTTATTTGCCCTGAAATTCACTTTATTGTGTTTTTTATTGAAATGTTGCGTTTCCTTTGTGGTCATTTATCAAGAAGAACAAATCGGGTTTACTGTCTTTTTTGGGGGGGCTTCAGAATTCTCTGCCTATAGGCTACTGAGATGTAAATCGAGCTGTGCTAGTGTTGCTTATTGCCAAAAGGCCTTGCAATATTAAAGGGGTTGTAAAGGAATTTTTTTTTTCATAATAAGCATCCTTTGCCTGCAGACATTCCTCTTTTCACTTCCTCATTGTTCGTTTTTGCTCAGAAGTTGCTCTATTTCTTCTCTGTTCTGTTCACTTCCTGCTTGTCTGATTTTACTGACCACCGTGACGGGAGGGTTTACTGCGGTGGTCAGTAACGTGCTCGCCCCCTCCTGGGAACAACATCTGTGTGGCAGGACGCTCTCTGCGTGTTAGAGACTTCAAGGAGGTGTGAATTACTGGGCGTGCGGCAGTTCATACTGGGAAATGTAGTTCTTACATGAACGAGCGATGCAAACCAGGAAGTGAATGAGAGAACAGAAACTAGAACGCCGGAGGTGATATAGATGAAGGAATTTAATGGGTATTTACTTAACAGATTTTTTAACAGAATCATTACACTATTCTGTCTGTCTACCTTCCAGACATTAATTTTAGGCAAAAAAATGTTTTCCTTTACAACTCCTTTAATCTACCTTTAATAGCAAACAGAAAAAACATGCTGCAGTCTTTTTTTTCTCATGTAGCAAACAACTAACATGTTCTTCAGGCTGTATAAACCAAGTTAAGAAGATGCAGAGGAACTACTATTAGCAAAATGTATATTGTACAGTGTCTTTAATGACTTTTATGAAATGTGCCAGAAAGGTGTGACTAAATATATTTTAAAGACACAATAGGCTCCATTCACAACGTTTTAAAGAAGAGCTAAAGGCAAAATACCAAAGCTTCGGCTCGAAAACCCAACATTTACCTTTGGGCGGGACATCATCTATAATAGCATTATTACTACAGCCATTATACACAAGAGCTTCCCGCAGTCATTGGTTGACTGTCATTTTCATATATGGTCAGTGACATCAACCAGGAGACTCCACCCCTTAAATGACATCAACTTTCTTCATAGTGTCACTGGGTCTGTCATTGTGTGTCAGCGCTCGGCAGGTTTATTTCTTTAGTCAGGCATTGGGCATGATGAAGGATGTATATTTACTTTGCTGGATGACAAGAGAGCTAATGATGTACATAATTTTGGAGGGGAGCGGGGTGTTGTGTTAAAGGACACGTCAAAAACTGTCTCTGTCCTTATTTACACTTCATAGTTGTTTGTGGGGTCCCCTTAAAAATCTATAAAAAATCTGATATGAATAAGAGGGAACCCCATGTATTTTTTTATTTTCTGGAGGGTCCCTCATTAATATCTGCTGTATATGAGACCCTCATCTACGATATGGTATAAATCAATGGAATTCCTGGCCACTTTCTTTACAAACAGAACAAAGCATTTGGGAGCTATCTTTTTGCCTACAACATAATTTTGTAAAGTCAGCTTTGCTGCAGTAGGTTGTATACATCACAAATATGTGCTACTTCACATGCATGGTCAGGGTATCTCCAAGGCATGTTATTTAAAGGAATTTACATTGTTTAATGTTTAAATTTAAGCATTACTAAAATCGCTGCTCCCAGTCAAACAGTTTTTTTTTACAATTTTTTTTGTCCCCCAGGGCAATGCCCAGCCATCCCCCATGCCAGTTGTTTGAAAATGCCTTGTCTCTAAGGCAGGCCACAGACAATACAAATTTCCATCCTGCATCCATGGGTTGCAGGAAAGAAAATGTGCACAATTATCCCATCTACACAGCGTTGACAGGGGAATCCCTCCTGCCAGGACATTATATTCTCCCGGCGGGGGCGGGCAGGGATGCCATCCCTGGCAGGAGAAGACAGAGATTATTGCTGGCAGCTATAGCAGTCGTTAGTGATAATCACAAGTACATCCAGCAGTCTGGTTGTACCCAAGTTGATCGATCGATTGATCAACTTGTTACATTCAGACTGTCTGTACACAGTTCGAATCTCGGACGGTTCCTGCTGAACCAGCTGAGATTCAAACCGTCTCTGGCCGACCTAGAAAAAGGCCATTGCTGTTTTCTAACATTCGGCTCCGATTTACATCAATGTGGTATAGATTCAGCACACAAACTTTAGAAAAGGTTTGCTTAAAGGGGTTGTTAACCCTCGTGTTTTTTCACCTTAATGCATCCTATGCATTAAGGTGAAAAAGCACCTTGAAGTGTCCGGCCCCCCTAGCCCCCATTTAACTTACCTGAGCCCCAAATTTTCATGGGCGCGAACCCGCATTGCTCTCTCTCCACGGTTTCTCGGCTCTTCATTGGATAGATTGATAGCAGCGCAGCCATTAGCTCCCACTGCTGTCAATCAAATCCAATGACGTGGCCGCCGGGGGGGCGGGGCAGAGTCATAGACTCGGCATCTATGGACGCCAAGTGTATGACACAGTAGCATGCCTGCAAGGTAATCCCCTCAAGAGAGAGCTTTCCAGAGGGGGTTATCTGATGTGGGGAGGAAGCGCGAGAGCCGCAGTGGGACTCTAGAAGAGGACGATTGGGGCCACTACCAACCCTCATACCTAGCACCAATGACCAGTCTTACCCTCCTTGAGCATCAATATTGCTTCCTCACCTCCCATTGAGCACCAATGCCCACCACCATGCACCACCTATGTACTTTGACAGTGTAAAAAGGATTTGGTGTGACCTAGGGTTGGTCAGGGGCCTGGAGACTGTGTAGAGTATTGGGTGGGATATAGCCACCAATCCTGCAGTCCTATGTCTATGGTATGATGACAACCAGCTCCCTGATTGTGTATATATATGCAAGGCTCATGTTAGGGGTACTGACCATAGTTCAGGGCTCCACCCAGTAGACAGAGGAGATCGCTTCTCGTGGAGATAAACAGCTGCATGAGCAGTGTGGGTGTGTGAACAGACATGTTGCAAGTGCCTGAACTGACCAGGCCAAAGCCTGTGAGCTTGGATCTGTATGATGACAGACTGCAGCACTGAACATCTAAACTAGGCAGGAAGCATTATTTTTTATTTAAGTATAATCATGAAAATCCCTGTGTGAGCAGTATTTTTTTTTCCATCTTTGATGCCGCGTACACACGATCATTTTTAGGCATGTAAAAAAATAAGTTTTTCAGCCACTAGAAAAAACTTTGTTTTTTTCCAACTTCATCATTAAAACGTTGCCCACACCCGACCGTTAAAAAAAAATGCTCTAGCAAAGCGCGGTGACGTACAACACGTACGACGGCACTATAAAAGGGAAGGTCCATGTGGATGACGCCACCCTTGGGGCCGCTTAAGCTGATTTTGTGTTAGTAAAAGACGATTTGCGCTTTTTTGTCTGTTACAGCGTGATGAATGTGCTTACTCCATTACGAACGGTAGTTTTACCAGAACGAGCGCTCCCGTCTCATAACTCGCTTCTGAGCATGTGCGGGTTTTTAACGTCGCTTTAGCCCACACACGATCATTTTTTACAACCCGAAAAACTACATTGTTTAAAACGTCGTTAAAAAATGCAGCATGTTCGAATTTTTTTTTTTTTCGTTTTTCAGAACCCGAAAAATGATGTGAAGCCCACACACGATCATTTTAAATGACATTTTTTTAAAACGTAATTTTTTACATGCCGAAAAATGATCGTGTGTACGCAGCATAAGACCTTTACTTTTTTTCTCTTGTTTTTTATTTTTCTTGTTTTTTATTAAGTTTACCAATAACAATACAAAGAAAACATACAGACATTAAAAGACAGCCTGGCAACCAGGCAGCATTTGCCACACAGAACACTTAAAGCGTTTGTTAACCCCCCCCCCCCCCCCCCAGAAAAAAAAAAAAAGATCCTGTTCCCTTAAAGCATGTTATACAGCACAGTGCATGGGATGCATTAAGGTGAAAAACACCTTGAAGTGTTCGCTCCCCCCCCCCCCCGAGCCCCCATTTAACTTACCCAAACCCCAAATTTCTGTAGGCACGAACCCGCGTTGCTCTCTCTTAATGGCTTCTCGACTCTTCATTGGATAGATTGATAGCAGCGCAGCCATTGACTCCCGCTGCTCTCAATCAAATCCAATGACATGGCCGCCAGGGGGCGGGGCAGAGTCATAGACTTGGCATCTATGGACGCCGAGTGTATGACACATGAGCGTGCCCCCAAGGTAACCCCCTCGAGAGAAAGCTTCTCAGAGGGGGTTATCTGATGCGGAGAGGAGCCGCAAGAGCCGCCGTGGGACCCTAGAAAAGGACGATTGGGGCCACTCTGTGCAAAACTAACTGCACAGTGGAGATAAGTATGATATGTTTGTTATTTTAAAAAAAAATTAACCTTTAATATCACTTTAACCTACCTCGAACTAACCCAGGTACCTACAAGCAGGGAGGCTAATTATTGAAGAAAATCCAGAGAGGAAGTAAGTATTGTGACTTTAGTTCTGCTTTAAATGGTTAGTTCACCTTTATGAAATAACTGCCTATGCAGGTAAGGGGTGTCTGTAGGTAAAAACAAACTGGACAGATTTCACTAAAGTTGGATAATGCCCTTGCTCTACAGGTGCAGGCCATTTACGTACTTCCCAAAGCTCGGCCGGAAAACTCACAGACGTTGCTAAGACACTCCCAGCCGTTATTACTTACCCTCATCACAAGAGCAAGATCTCTAACCCCTGCACATGCGTCATCCACTATCTACTCCATCGCAACATCACTGAGCTCAGAGCTACTATGACAGGGAAGAAAAGGGCATCTGAATCGGCAGAGAGTGTTTTAGCAACGTCCTAGCAACAAGACAGGATGGAATGGTGCTGTCTCTTGGAGTTTTTTGTCCAGCTTCGGGAGCTAGGTAAATGGTCTACTTCTATAGCAAGGACATTATTCAACTTAAAGGAACACTAAAGGCAGATTTTTTTTTTTAAATAACAAACATGTTATACATACCTCCACTGTTTAGCTCGTTTTGCACAGAGTGTCCCCGAATCCTGTCTTCTGGGGTCCCTCTGCGGCTGTCTCGGCTCCTCCTCGCAAAAGCTTTCCACCTTCATGCGAGCGAGCTCTCATGCTGGAAAGCTTTTGCGAGCGCGCTCCTGTAATACAGCGGCGGGCATAGCATAGGATGCATTAAGGTGAAAAAAACATTTACCTTTACAACCCCTTTAAGTTTCAGCTGCACAGCTTGTTTTTTTTTTTGTGGGTGAAGGTGAACTAACCCTTTAACATCAGCCTAAGGAACTCTAATTTAATGTAAATTACATTTTCTAATTTTATTTGACTCTATTTTTTTATTTAAGGATACTTTTTTTGACATGTTAGGTTTGTGAATTGAGCCTACTGTTACTTTACCTATTCAGGGCAAAATCATAGTGTCAGCAGCCCCTCCCTCTCACACTAAAGCTCACCTTTACAATAATCGTCTACAAAATACCCGATGTCCAAGAGGGAGTGGTGGCATCACCCCTTCGCCATGTGACTGTGGTCTGGACTAGCAATGGGCCACGAGTCCGAGCACTCTTTCATGGGAGGAGACCCCATAGCTGGAATCATCGGGTATTTTGAGCTAGCTATGATGGAAGAAGAAGCGGGGGACACCTGGAGGGGTTATTATAAGATGGTTCATGGGTGGACTTTATACAGACACTGTCAGTTTTCCCTGAATGGGCAAGTGATAACGTCTCTTTAAGTATATTATGTTATGACAAGCAGGATTACTGTACAGTATGCATTATGCTGGATCAATATTTATTGCAGACAAGCAGTTAAAGCCCTGGTAACAAACAGTATATAATATATGTGACGGTCGATAACCTGACAGACCTATTTTAAGGCAATGTATAGAACGAGCATGATGTAAATAGCAAAATAACCCATAGCAACAATCAAAAATTCACATTCCATCAATTTAGAGTACCTGGAACAATACTAATACTTTCAGTTCAGTTGCTATAAGCCTGCATATATTTAGTTTAACAAATATGCTTTCAAGATCTGGCTAGTCCATTATCAATACCAGTTGTGATGTCCTGCATAAAAAGTAACAATATTACTTACTCAGTGACAGCCTTGCCTTGTTATTTAGCAGTACAGAGTTGATCGTAGTCGGCAGGATCCATGATGTGAACAAGGAACACAAGTTTAGTACTGTACTTGGTAAACTCTGCCAGCCTCCAGAGATGAACCCTCCCCTCACACTTGGAAACACTCACATGATTCAACTGCTTTAATGCAAAAATGTACTCTGCTATAGTAACATTTCCTGTCCATGGTTTACATCCCTAGCTATCCTCAGATGCCTCTACTATGAAAAAAAAAATAGAATGGAAAGAAATACAAAATGCCCACACCCTTTTTGAAGTGCGCAACACATCTAGAAAGGGCCTACAACAATAACACTATACAGGAAAAGTGTTCTGTTCAAGAGATTCCTGAATTTTGTTTGTTTTTTTGTCAAATAAATTACTTTTATGGGGCATTGTATATGAGATGTGAAAGATGATACTTTGCATTTCTTGATATATACAGTATATATATACAGAGCTTTTTTTCTCAGACAATAGGTGCAGGAACTCAACCACGACCCCGTTCAGATTTCACAAACAGTAGAAGGGTCTTAAGGGGCATTAAATACCAGGATTGCATTACATACAGAGTGCAGAGTTCAGGGGGGTTACACACAGAGTGCAGAGCTGTTGCTTGTAAACACAGAAACCAGACTTCTGTGTTTACAAGTGATTGTGGTGAGCAGGCACCAAAGGGTCTGAGCCAGAGGTGGTGGAACTGAGTTCCCCCAAGTTCCCCCTGAAAAAAAGCCCTGTATATATATATATATATATATATATATATATATATATATATATATATATACAGATCTATCTATCTATCTACCTACCTATCTATCTATCTATTAGGGATGAGCTTCGTATTCGAGTCGAACTCATGTTCGACTCGAACATCGTATGTTCGATCATTCGTCGAATTACGAACGTTTTGGGGCATTCGCGCCAAATTCGAGTTGCGTTTCACGGCCCATAATTCACTGCGGCATCGCAGTGCATTGCTGGCTGATGATTGGCCAAGCATGCACTATGACCCGCATGCTTGGCCAATCACAGCTTGCAAAAAACGGAGAGCCATAATTGGCCAAAGCCAGGGTGGATTTGGCCAATTATGGCTCATGGGGTTAAGTACACGCCCCACAATATAAAAGGTCGCCTGCAGGTCGGCCTTGTGTAGTGTGTTGCGGTGGTTAAAAGAGAGAAGACAGAGAGAGAGAGTGTCATTTTTAGTAGGTAGATAGAGCAAGCAGGCAGGCAGGCTAGTCAGTTAAAGTTACAGTGTGTAGAGGATATATATGCATCCCAGGTGTTGTATATATATTTATACACTGTATAGTTTAGCTAGATCTGCACTTCCTAATTTACTGACAGGCAAGTGATTGTGCTAGCTGCAGTATTCTCACGTGGTGTACTGCCTGTGTCCTCTGCAGTGTGCACCTAAAGCTACGTGGTGTGTACTGCCTGTGTCCTCTGCAGTGTGCACCTAAAGCTACGTGATGTGTACTGCCTGTGTCCTCTGCAGTGTGCACCTAAAGGTACGTGGTGTGTACTGCCTGTGTCCTCTGCAGTGTGCACCTAAAGCTACGTGGTGTGTGTACTGTCTGTGCTATTTTTCTCAATGATTTTCATCCATATTGCAGGGACCAGACATTACATTAAAGCCGAAAGCAGTTTTAAATGACTTTTTTCATATAGTAATCTCATTTTGTGCAGGGACAGTTCTAAACACGTGCCACTTCACAGGCATACTATAGACACCCAGCAGGTACGATATTTAAAGGAATTTTTAATTTCTTTTTTTTTCACTTTAAGCATCATTAAAATCACTGCTCCAGAAAAAATTACCGTTTTTAAAACTTTTTTTCCATTGATACATATTCCTTGGGGCAAGACCCGGGTTCTCAAAGACGTTTTACGACAATAACTTGCATATTAGGCTTTAAAATGAGCACTTTTGAATTCGAACGTTCGAGTCCCATAGACGTCAATGGGGCTCTAAATGTTCACACGAACGGTCGGTCCGTTCGAAGGTTCTGGTGCGAACCGAACGGAGGGGTGTTCGGCTCATCCCTACTATCTATCTATCTATCTATCTATCTATCTATCTATCTATCTATCTATCTATCTATCTATCTACAGTATATACTATATTATCAAAAGTATTGGGATGCCTACTTTTACATGCACTTGAACTTTAATTTAACTCCCAGTCTTAGTCCGTAGGGTTCATATTGAGTTGGCCCACCCTTTGCAGCTTTAAAGTGATACTAAAGGTTCAAATATTAGTATTTTAAAATAACAAACACGTTATACTTACCTCCACTGTGCAGCTAGTTTTGCATAGAGTGGCCCCGAACGCCTTCTTCTGGGGTTCCACGGCGGCTCTCTCGGCTCCCCCTGCAATAACTTACCCTCCCTGGGAAGCTCTCTCCCGAGGAGGTTACCTTGCGGGCGCGCTCTCATGTCAGGCACTCGGCGTCCATAGTCAGCGAGTGTATGACTCGATCCTGTCCCTCGGCCCCACGTCATTGGATTTGATTGACAGCAGCGCGGGCCAATGGCTGTGCTGCTATCAATCTATCCAATGAAGAGCCGAGAAGCCTGGGCAAAGATCGAGCATTTTCGCGACGGGGGACTTTCCAGGGCTCAGGTAAGTAAAACAGGGGGCTGGGGGGCCGGTATTGTCAGATGTTTTTTTTTACCTTAATGCATAGGATGCATTAAGGCAGGGGTGTCCAAACTTTTTTCAAAGAGGGCCAGATTTGATGAAGTGAACATGTTTGAGGGCTGACCATTTTGCCTGACAATCTTTAAAGCATTAAAATTCTGTCTAAATGTGTTCGTTCAAGCACTAATGCCGCGTACACACGATCATTTTTCAGCATGAAAAAAAAAAAAACGTTGTTTTTCCAACTTCATCATTAAAACGACGTTGCCCACACACCATCGTTTTTAAAAAATGCTCTAGCAAAGCGTGGTGACATACAACACGTACAACGGCACTATAAAGGGGAAGTTCCATTCGCCTTTGGGCTGCTTTAGCTGATTCCGTGTTAGTAAAAGACGATTTGCGCTTTTCTGTCTGTTACAGCGTGGTGAATGTGCTTACTCCATTATGAATGGTAGTTTTACCAAAACGAGCGCTCCCGTCTCATAACTTGCTTCTGAGCATGCGCGGGTTTTAGCCGACACAGGATCATTTTTTACAGCCTGAAAAAACGACATCTTTTAAAACGATGTTATAAAATGCAGCATGTTCGGAATTTTTTTTTTTCGTTTTTTAGAACCTGAAAAATGATGTGAAGCCCACACACGATAATTTTAAATGAGATTTTTTAAAAACAACGTTTTTTTCATGCCGAAAAATGATCGTGTGTACGCGGCATAATACACTGCCCAACAAGAATTCTCTTGCCTTTGTGGCTGTGTGTGGTGAAGAGATGAGCTTGGGGGTGTTATTTATATAGTGCCCACCCCAAATCTCTGGGGCGCTATTCTAAATTTAAGGGAAGTCTGGGCTAATACTTGGGCCCAGGCCTGTTTGATTAACACAAATTTGCCTCTGTTCTGGCTGTGGTACTACTTGGTAAGTTCCCTTGTTGCCTGCATGTGGCGTTGCCATCTCGGCCTTATGTTGGAACGCAGGTGTACCATGGTAAATTGGGTGTCCTTTCTTGGCAACGGTACGGTGGGAGTGGTGACCACTCTGTGCATGCTGGGGAGGGGTACTTAAGGGGCAGACGCCATTTTTATAGGGTCTTCGCCTCGTGGCCCTCCTGGCGCGAGGTGCATGTGTGTGAGCCCGACTTCGTGGCCACGTTGGCCCGGATTCGCTTCGCTGTTGAGTGGGCCCAGCTATGCTGGCTGGGGCTTGCAATCCTAAAGGGGGATCCCAAGCTGTCTGTCCACAAGGGAGGAAGGTGTCTTAATGAAGGAAACCTGGGGAGGACCTGCCCTGGAGGAGACCAGCAAAGTGCTAGCGCCTCGGGTGAGGCCTGGTGATCTAATTAAGGAGGGATCCACTACATTGAAAGCCCTGCAGTCTGCCGGTTCCGACTTAAAGGCTCCCCTACTCTTCTCCTCCCTTCTACTTTCTCTACTTCAAGTTACCCTGCAGTAAAAATAAAACCCAACTGTTGAAGGATTTACATCTGTCTGGACATTGCATTTATCATGGACTTTCCCACCCTGACAATGAAGCTATAGAGGTAGCGTGCAAACCCAAAATCTAAACCAGCAGCTCCTTCAGGGGTAGTGCTACATTTGAATATACCGTATTCATCGGCTTATAACACGCACCTTAACTTTAAAAAATACATTTCATTACATTCTTACATTTTAAATAAAGAACTGTGAAGCAAAATAAGGGTCAGTGCCCATTAATGCAGCCATATAGTGCCCATCTGCAGTCTCACAAGTGCCATGAATACAGCACCCACCGTATTGCCATGAATGCAGCACCCATCGTATTGCTATGAATGCAGCACCCACTCCATTGCCATGAATGCAGCACCCACCGTATTGCCATTAATGCAGCACACATTCCATTGACATTAATGCAGCACCCATTCCATTGCCATGAATGCAGCACCCATTCCATTGCCATGGCAAAAAACAAAAGAACAAAAGCTGGACAGCCGCACTCCAAAATTTTCTTTAAAAGAGATGTCTTTATTTTCAACTGTGCATACAGTCACTGCAAGCCCACAAAAATCAGTATGGCCAACGTTTCGCACTGGCGTCAGTGCTTAGTCATGGCTTAGTCCATTGCCATGAATGCAGCACCCACTCCATTGCCATGAATGCAGCACCATCATTGACATGAATGCCGACTCACCATTACCATCAGTGCAGCCTTATTCATGTCCATCTGCAGCCTTGAGGAGACAGGGAAGAAATACTCCTGTATCCTGTACGGCACTTGTCCCATCCCCTCCAAGGCAGCCAGCATACCTATCTTTTGTGGCCCCCGGCTCTCAGGGATTTGTTGGGGACCACAAAAGATATATTTGTCAAAATTACCAGGCGAACGTCTGAAACCGGAACGCGGGCCGCGATTGGCTCGCGGGCCGGACTTTGGACATGCCTGCATTAAGGTGAAAAAAAATGAACCTTGACAAACACTTTAACAGCTTCAAATCTTCTGGGAAGGCTGTCTACATCTTTAGAGTGTGTCCAGTGACGGCTGGTGGTCATTTTTTTTGGGGGGGGGGGGGCAGCAAACAGTGCACCTACAGCCACTCCCCCCCGGTCAGGTCGGTCGAGTCATCTGCACCCCCCTCCCGGTCAGTCGGTTATGAGCCAGGCACTTACCCCATCTATGGCATGCAGGCAGCGCTTCCCTCTGGGCGACGGATGGAGGCTTTTGCTGTGCATCTCCTCCCTCCTCCTCCTATGCCTATTAGAACACTTCTCCTTTCGGCCAATCAGGAAGCGGGTCTTATCTCACACTTAATGTTTTGCCGGGAGGAGAATCTTTGTAACAATAGCGAATATTCATCCAGAGCCCACCCTTTTTTGAATCCCATTAGAGCCTCTGGCGGTAAGTTAAGGGCGGTAAGTTATGGGGGAATGCGCTCGCTCCTTAACAAGTGATTGCGGCGATTTAGCCGAAATCACTTGTAAAATGTGTGCTCCTGTCCATCCTCCCCTCTCCCCCACCCCACATACCTCTCTCCCCCCGGCCACGAGTCTGTCTCCTGTCCCTGCTGCCGATGTACACAGAGAGAGGGGAGAGCTGTGCTCTTCCCATCTCAGCTTTGACAGGAGTTCTAGCACAGTGCTAGGACTCCTGTTTAGGAGGTGACAGGGTCAATAAAGAGAACATGTCACCTCCAATTGCTATTACACAGGGAATTGTTTTCTCCTGTGTGATAGCAAAAAAGTTAAGTGAACAAAATTGATAAAAAATAAATAAATAATAAGAAATAATAATTAAATTAATAAAATAAAAAAAGTAAAGAATAAGAAAAATAATAAGGAAAATAATAGAAAAATTATACAAAAATAAAAAAAAAGTAAGCGACAAGCTACTAATTATTATGAAACTGTGAAAAGCATTCCAGTATGTTTTCATTCACAGAACAATCTCCCTCTGGTGAAATGTTATAATTTAGTTTTATTCCTGAGCTCAGGGCAGAACATTTCCACAATGATACATTGTTATTGTTATTTTCATTGTTATTTTGTACATTGCTAAAATACCGACTGCCTACTACCAATTGATAAATAATGTGTGGGTGTTCTTTAGTGAATAGACTTTTTAATGAGCTATGTCATTTGATTTTGTGTAAGGCCCCTTTCACACAGGGCAGATGCACTCAGCGAAGTCCGCCAGCTCAGCAGGAGATTGCTCTGTTGATCTCCGCTGAGCTGGCGGATGACACTGAGCGGGAAGGGTCTCTGCTCACTGAGCAGGAAGGGACCTGTCAGAGCGCCGCTGATCTCTATGGGGAAATCGGATGAAAACAGAGAGCATGTCCGTTTTCATCAGATCTCATCCGATCCGCCAAGACAGATGGCAGACGTATCGCCATACATATGCTTGTCTTGAGTGGATCGGATGGCAGACGGATGGCAGCGGACACATCTCCATTGACATCCGCCTGCCCATAGGAGTCAATGGATGACCCTCTCGGATACAGGCGTATCTGAGTGGGCTTATCGTGTGAAAGGGGCCTTACTTGCCTAAGGACCGGTTCACACTGGTGCAATGTCCGAGACCGGATGTGATACGCACCGTACTGCAGTGAAAATCACATGCGATTTCTGTGCAATGCGATTTCAGCCATAAAGATCATATGGCTGAATTTGCATCAAACTCACACAGGACCCATTTTTTTTGTCCGCAGTAGAATCGGATCGCATGGGTGTTCACACCCATGCGATCCGATTCCTGTCCGAGTTTTCAGATCGCACTGCGATATGCAAACTGATTTGGGGGGTGTCATTAACTTTTAACTGACGGTCATAATTTGGTCTGACAGTGTGTATACAAGACAGCTTGAATGGAATTCCGTCGGAAAAACCCCTTCTTAGTTTATGCCGATGGAAACTCTGATTGTGTGTACAGGGCATTATACCTTGCTCACTGGGCTATCCATTTTTATCTTGTTATTTGTGGCTGGAGATACAACTCTCACAGGACTGGTGCAAGGATTTTTGACACCCTAGGCGAAACCTCATTTTTCCGCCCTTCTTGCTCCACCTCTGACTCCACCCCCTTTGCCCTGCCCATGTATACCCCACCTTTTTAATGAAGTGCCCAGTCCACCAGCACCCATCAAATACAGCCTCACCAGCGCCCATCAATGCAGCCTACCAGCGCCCATCAATGCAGCCTCACCAGCGCCCATCAATGCAGCCTACCAGCGCCCATCAATGCAGCCTCACCAGCGCCCATTAAATGTAGCCTCACCAGTGCCTATCAATGCAGCCTCACCAGCCCCCCTCAATGCAACCTACCAGTGCCCATCAATGAATGTTTGCTTGCTTCCATTCGTTTGGAAGTTGGGACACAGACACAGTCCTCCGATGTTGCTTGCTGTAGAGAAAAGAGAGTGGGGAAAACCAGTGGTCGGGCTCCCTAGGCAGCAGTGCGCCCTAGGCGGCTGCCTAGTTTGCCTAGTGGTAGCACCGGCCCTGAAATCTCATCAGAACAGGTGTTGCTATTGGAACATTTCTGCTCACCTTCTGTTTCAATGACAACTGAAAATGTTGGATTTCTCATCACTTTTCACTCCATTGACAATGGTCACTGGGTCTTAAAGGAGTTGTAAAGGAAAAAAATGTTTTGCCTAAAATTTCTGGGCTAGATTCACATAGATCAGCGGATCTTTAGATCCGCGTGATCTACGTGATTTAAGATCCGCTGCCGCAAGTTTGAGAGGCAAGTGGGTAATTCACAAAACACTTACCTCCAAACTTGCGGCGGTGGATCGTAAATCCCCCGGCGGAATTCAAATTCCGCGGCTAGGGGGAGTGTACAATTTAAATCAGGTGCGTCCCCGCGCCGATTTAACTGCACATGCGCCGCCGGCGAAATTTCCCAGTGCGCATGCTCCAAATGACGTCACTAGGACGTCATTGTTTTCGGCGTTAACGTAAATTATGGCCATCCGTATTCGCGACCGACTTACGCAAACGACGTAAAAAAAACTAAATTTGACGCGGGAACGACGGCTATACTTAACATTAGCTGCGCCTCATAGAAGCAGGGGTAAGTATACGCCGGGAAAACCGCTACGTAAACGTCGTAACAACACTGCGTCAGGTCCGCGTACGTTCGTGAATTGGCGTATCTCGCTGATTTACATATTTCTCAGTGTAAATCAGCGAGAACGCCCCCCGCGGCCATTTTTAAATTGCAGTTAAGATCCGACGGTGTAACACAGTTACACCTGTCGGATCTTAGGCATATCTATGCGTAACTGATTCTATGAATCAGGCGCATAGATACGACCGGCCTAAGTCAGAGATACAACGGCGTATCAGGAGATACACCGTCATATCTCTCTGTGAATCTAGCCCAATGTCTGCAAGGTAGACAGACAGAATAGTGTAATGATTTTGTTAAAAAACGAGTAAATACCTATTAAATTCCTTCATCTATATCACCTCCGGCATTCTAGTTTCTGTTCTCTCATTCACTTCCTGGTTTGCATCGCTTGTTCATGTAAGAACTACATTTCCCAGTATGCATTGCGGCACGCCCAGTAATTCACACCTCCTTGAAGTCTCTAACATGTAGAGAGCGTCCTGCCACACAGATGTAGTTCCCAGGAGGGGGTGAGCACGTTGCTGACCACCGCAGTAAAGCCTCCCATCACGGTGGTCAGTAAAATCAGACAAGCAGGAAGTGAACAGAACAGAGAAGAAATAGAGCAACTTTTGAGCAAAAACGAACAATGAGGAAGTGAAAAGAGGAATGTCTGCAGGTAAAGGATGCTTATTATGAAAAAAAATATGTTTTCCTTTACAACCCCTTTAAAGTCTGGATCTACCTCATGAACTAAACTTTGTATTTTTCCTTTTACATGCATTGTATGACATGCATTTGTTTGCACATATATATGATATTATGGTTTCAGCATTTGAATTGCTTCACATTTTTGCATACATTTATTTCATATTTATTCACAATCAGGGTATTGTGCTCACTATTCACAGTAGTTTATTTATATGACATTTGAAGGAAGCACAACTGTGTGTACATAGGTATAATTTTTTGATGTTTACAATAGAGTGGGGAAGCTTCAGATTTTCTGTCAAGTTTAAATTGGTGTTGGCACCACTGCTGAGATGAGTCCCCCTCTATTTGTCCTGGTGACCATTGTCACTGGAGTGAAAAGTGATGAGAAATCCAACATTTTCAGTTGTCACTGAAACAGAAGGTGAGCAGAAATGTTCCAATAGCAACACCGGTTCTGATGAGAGTTGTATCTCCAGCCACAAATAACAAGATAAAAATGGATAGCCCATTTAAATTCAGTAATATTCAGCTTCAATTCAGAGGTTTCCCATAGTACTTCTTTTCCTCCACTGGATTTTTCAGTCTGATGGCAAGGGTCATTCAACCCACTTCCTCTGAGCCCAGGCTGTAATGGAACTGCCATAGCCAGTGACTGGACAGAGAAATTAGAAACAGAACAGTTATGAGCTCATCTCTTGGTCACTCTGGTTTGTGCTTCTGTCAGCATGTTCTTTTTCAGCTCGTGTACTCATCCCTGCTCCCTGCGCTGACTTTTCCTTTCACTCTCCAGACCTGCTGTATAGGGGCTGCAAGAGGCTGAAAACTGTTCAAATTCAAGTACTTTTATTGCATGCATTAAAAAACAATAGATTTATTAGCGTATTAAAGCGGGGGTTCACCCAAAAAAAATGTTTTTAACATTAGATTCAGGCGAGTTGTTAGAAGCACAATCGGGTGTTTTTTTTTAAATCATTGCCGTACATACCGTTTAAGAGATAGATGTTCTCCGCGGCTTCCGGGTATAATCTGCGGGACTGGGCATTCCTAATTGATTGACAGGCTTCCGACCGTCGCATACAGCGCGTCACGAGTTGCCGAAAGAAGCCAAACGTCGGTGCGCAGGCGCCTTATAGAGCCGACTCGCAGTCCGGCTTCTTTCGGCAACTCGTGACGCGCTGTATGCGACAGTCGAAAGCCTGTCAATCAATTAGGCTGCATTCACACTATAATGCGGCGTACGCGGCGTATTTTGCCGCGATTTGTAAACTTTTTTTTTACAAGACATTTACATTGATGTCTATGGCGAACGCCGAAAGCCGCCTGAAAAAAAGGGTCTGGGACTTGTTTTCAGGCGGCAGGCGTACGGCGTTTCGGCGTTCGGCGTGAGATGTGAACCATCTCATAGACATCAATGTCAATTCGCCCCTCCAGCGGCACGAGCGTCGCGCTTCAGGCGTATATACGCCTAGGTGTGAATGGGCTCTTAGGAACGCCCAGTCCGGCAGATTATACCCGGAAGCCGCGGAGAACATCTATCTCTAAAACGATATGTACGGCAATGATTTAAAAAAAAACACCCGATTGTGCTTCTAACAACTCGCCTGAATCTAATGTTAAATTTTTTTTTCCGGGTGAACCCCCGCTTTAAATAAGAGCTGAATTATTTTTTTCTCTTTTACAGTATCTCACAACATTTTTGTAAATATTTTGTTATATTTATTCATGTGACAACACTGAAGAAATTACACTTTTCTGCAATGTAAAGTGGTGAGTGTACATCTTGTATAAAAGTGTAAATTTTCTGTCCCCTCAAAATAACTCAACACACAGTGAAAATTTCCAAATTGGGCCCAATTGTCAATATTTTGTGTTGCCACCATTATTTTCCAGCACTGCCTTAATCCTTATGGGATGGAGTTCCCCAGAGCTTCACAGGTTGCCACTGGAGTCCTCTTCCACTCCTCCACGACGACATCACGGAGCTGGTGGATGTTAGAGATCTTGCTCTCCTCCACCTTCCATTTGAGGATGCCCCACAGATGTTCAATAGGGTTTAGGTCTGGGGACATGCTTGGCCAGTCCAGCACCTTTACCTTCAGCTTCTTTAGCAAGGCAGTGGTCATCTTGGAGGTGTGTTTGGAGTTGTTATGTTAAAATACTGCCCTGTGGCCCAGTCTCCAAAGGGAGGGGATCATGCGCTGCTTCAGTATGTCACAGAATATGTTGGCATTCATGGTTCCCTCAATGAACTGTAGCTCCCCAGTGCTGGCAACACTCATGCAGCCCCAGACCATGACACTCTCACCATCTTGCTTGACTACACACTTGTCTTGGTTCTCCTCACCTGGTTGGCGCCACACACGCTTGACACCATCAGAACCAAATAAGTTTATCTTGGTATCATCAGACCTTAGTCTGCTTGTCTTCAGCAAACTGTTTGCGGGCTTTCTTGTGCATCATCTTTAGAAGAGGCTTCCTTCTGTGATGACAGCCATGCAGACCGATTTAATGCAGTGTGCAACATATGGTCTGAACACTGAAAAGCTGACCCCCCCCCACCCCTTCAACCTCTGCAGCAATGCTGACAGCACTCATACGTCTATTTCCCAAAGACAACCTCTGCATATGATGATGAGCAAGTTCACTCAACTTTTTTGGCCGACCATGGCGAGGCCTGTTCTGAGTGGAACCTGTCCTGATAAAGAGAAAGTAAACCCTCACAAAAAAAAACACCCTGCAAGAGAAAAGCATAATTAGCTAGTATGCATAGCATACTAGCTCAGTATGAATTACTTACCTGAGACCGAAGCCCCCGCAAACACCCTCGTTCACCTCCTCCGTGGCCGCCATGATACCCGGAGTGACTTCTGGGTATCGCTGCTCCGGCGCTGTGACTGGCCGGAGCAGCGATGACGTCAGTGACGGCATGATCGCCTTCACTAGCGGCACGCTCAATACACCTGCGCCGTAGACATCTTTTCTTTTCTGCAAATATCTCCTAAACGATGTAGGTTTAGGAGATATTTTTTGTACCTACCTAAAGTGGTCTGTAAGGGTTTACAACCACTTTAAACCGATGTATGGCCTTGGCAACCCTTCTGCAGCTCAGTTTCAGGGTCTTAGCAACCTTCTTAAAGCCTATGCCATTTTTATGTAGAGCAGCAATTATTTTTTCAGATCCTCAGAGAGTTCTTTGCCATGAGGTGCCATGTTGAACTTCCATTGATCAGTATGAGAGAGTGATAACACCAAATTTACACACCTGCTCCCCATTCACACCTGAGACCTTGTAACACTAATGAGTCCCATGAGTCCGGGGAGGTAAAATGGCTAATTGGACCCAATCTGGACATTTTCACATAGGGGTGTGCTCACTTTTGTTGCCAGCGGTTTAGACATTAATGGCTGTGTGTTAAGTCATTTTGAGGGGACAGCAAATTTACACAGTTATACAAGCTGTACACTCACTACTTTACATTGTATAAAAGTGTTGTCACATGAAAAGATATAATAAAATATTTACAAAAATGTGAAGGGTGTACTCACTTTTGTGAGATTCTGTATGTATGCATAGGGTTGAGCTTTGGAAAAGTAATGTTATGACCCTTTAGATCTGGGAAAAGTGTGTATGCCACTCAGGCTCGATTGGGAGGGGGTATGTAGACAATGCAACCGCAGCTGCTGCTAGAGTGCTGACAGGCAATGGAGCCCGTTCTGGCTCCTGCAAAGGTTCAAGGAAAGAAAGGGTGACCACTGGACATTGCACATCTATGGTGTCCTGCTGAAATGAATGGAGTGGCAACCTCAGCCTGGCCTCCAACCAGGCCACGAACCCAACGCATTTCACTTCGCCCATCAGAGCTTAGTCATGGGGATCATGACCCTTGAAGGGAGGATACATTGCACTTATTATTGGATTTCACTGTTGCTAAGAGTGCATAGCTATATTGCGATCTGGTACCCAATAGTACCATGTCTCCACCCCAAAACATGTGAGATGTGGAAGGGGACAATGGCAGTGGAAAAAATCAGGTAGGCAACAGAGGAGAGTGCGTGGGTAAAATACAGAGAAATACATGTTGACAAAAAAACGACAATCCCGTTGCTTGTGAATGTTAGTGTGTTTTCCAAAGGATCAAAGTCCCAAACAGTCCTACTAGGTCTATGGTCCCCTTCCACCACTCCCGGGTTAGACATCAATTGTAGATGCAATCTCAGATCGAATTTCAAGCTGATTTTTTACAGTTTACATGTGTCAAGTTAAGGGATTCCTTCTTTTGCAACACAAACAACTTGGCTGTGATAAATTTGTAAAGGAGGAACTATATCAGCTTGATGTATATATTGTAATTAATCCATACTGTTATGTATGTTGTTTATTGGCTTGACAACTTTTATACTGTATGTATGTGTCAAGGTCTATCTAATAAATTGCTATTTTACCATCCATATATCATGCCTCATGCAAAGTCTCAGGCCTCGTACACACGACCGAGTTTCTCGGTAAAAACCAGCAAGAAACTTGCTGGGAGATATTTTTTTGCCGAGGAAACCGGTCGTGTGTACATTTTCGGCGAAGAAACTGTTGAGAATCTCGACGAGCCAAAAAGAGAGCAAGTTCTCTATTTCCTCGACGGGAATGGAGAAACTTGCCTTGTCGAGTTGCTCGACAGCCTAACAAGGAACTTGATGAAGAAAACAATGTGTTTCGCCCGTCGAGTTCCTCGGTCGTGTGTACGAGGCTTCATGGGCAAACATTCTCTGTTCTTGTTGCTAAGAGTGGTTAGGGGACCATACTGTACATGTTAAAGCAAACAAACACCTTCTTGTGGGTTAAGTCTGAAGAATTTATTTGCTCATATACAATCTGGGCATAGTGGTTTTCAACTTGGTTTGATTTTAGGAAATTTGTGAAATACAGAAACAATCATTTATTTCTGCTTTTACTACCTTCATATTGAATCACAGCAATCCGATATACTTCCAAGAAGACTGTTAATATATTTTTGCAGATGAAGAAAATCATCATCTCATTGAGCACTTTCTCATTGATGGTCAGGTAAAGACGGAAGACAAGAAAGGGTCCATCCTGCATTATCACCGCAACTAGCAGACTCCATACTTCACTGGTGCAGCAGGAGTATGTGTAATTCTCTGTCTCCTCAGGTTTTGCAGACCCGGTCTGAGTGAGAACCAGGGTGAACTGTAGAACTGCCCAACTAAAAAGACTGAGTCCCACGATGGTCACATTCTGGTTGGTCGCAACAGATGGTTCCTTGATCAATAAAAGTATATCCAGGAGATCAGCGCCTAATCCAATATAGATAAGTAGTAGTTGAGAGAGTTGGTCTCTGCTCATCTCCCCTTTTGGCATCAGCCAGCGTGTTAAAACTAAGACCAAAACCATGACCTGCTCCAATTCGTCTAACCATAGCATCGTTGGTTCAAAATGTGATACCTGCAGAAAAACAAAAACAGTATATTATCAATATACTTCATTCACAGACAATATTTTAAGGTCCAATCATAATGGTACATCTAAGTTTAAACATGCAATTCAGCATACTTGTTGGTTGGCCCTAAACCACAGCTTAGTATTTATCTTCCTCAGTTGGCTGCTGTATCCCTTTGGTTACTGATAGCTTTGTATTCTGACTGCCATTGAATTTGAGAAATTACAAGGCAATGTGTTCACTGCAATTATAGCTATCCATATATATAGGAAAGTTGCACTGATTTTAATCACAAAAGGCTGCACTCAATCATTTCCATTCTTGTCAGCTCCATTGTTGTGGATACCTTAATGTTCGAAAATCCCATAAATAAAGGATAGAAAGTCCTTTCTAAAGCTTTGTTCAACTTGGCAGGCCCCAGGGCTGGACTGGGACATAAATTTGGCCCTGGACTTCATCCAGACTGGCCCACTTTTACAGGTCTCGCCCATGGCGACCGGACAACTCCCGCACCCCCCCCGGCCACCTAAGCCCCCTCTCCCCCTTCACTAGCCAGTGGCGAAGCTAGACATTATTTCACCCGGGGAAAAGAATCAGTTTGGTGCCCCCCATTATGGGATAAGATTAGGCAGAAGTGAGAAACCCCCAGGCCATAGTTGTTGAGTCAGCTGTCTGTCCCCTTCCCCATGTTCCTCTGCCGTCCCCCCTGCTCCTCTGGTCCTCCCCCTGCTTCTCTGTTCTCCCCAGGTGAGCGCTGCAGGGAGGGAGAGGAGGTGAGTGCTACAGGAAGGGAAAGACAGAGGAGCGGAGGGGGGCGGCGGTCCGCTGTCACTGAAGCCGGCCCACTGAGCCATTGGCCCACCGGGAAACTCCCTGTAGTCCCAATGGCCAGTCCATCCCTGGCAGGCCCTGCCATTCAACCTGCTGTTGCAACCATGTTCATCTGCCAAATTCTATCTGACTGGTGTAAGGATATGTTTTGAGATCCTGGTTCTATATCTTTGGATCTTTCTATCCTCCAACATCTGGAGCTCCTACCTGTGCCCCTGAGTATAGTGTAGATCAGTGTTTTTCAACTCCAGTCCTCAAGGCACACCAACAGGTCATGTTTTCAGGATTTCCCTCTGATGAAATGGCTGTGCTAATTACTAAGGCAGTGAAACTGATTAAATTCCCTGTGCAAAATAATGGAAAGCCTGAAAACATGACCTGTTGGTGTGCCTTGAGGACTGGAGTTGAAAAACACTGGTGTAGATGGATTAGTGGATACATCCCACCAAATTTCTACTGGTAAAACCTCCCCACAGTGAGGGGTGTCCCAACTTATAAAGGTGTTGAGAGTTTTCCTGGCTTTTGTGTCAATTTGATGCTAGGGCATTTCAGGCACTTGGGTTTGAAAGGTTGTCACTTGGGCCTTTAAACTAGAATTTCTGTCCCTGCCTCCACACTGTTTCATGTTGCTGAATTTGCCAATTTGTCAGAGTCTCTGTAAAGATTGGTGGATCTTCACATTGCAGCGAACAGCTCAACTTTTAAGTGGTCATAACCACAGTGCTGAAGGGAGAGAGGTTTCAGGGTTTCTAATCTAACCTGTTCTCTGTTTTCAATGCAAAGGGAGGCATCAGCCCCCTACAGGTTCTAAAGATTCTAAACAGGTTTATTTGGGTTCAAAACTTCCATATAGAATTTTTTGAATCTAAAAACCTCAGCACAGTTATGTGTAACCCTCTTAAGTGTGTATGTAAACCAATAAAAAACTATACATTTTGGACTGTAGCTAACACTATATGTGTTCCCACATACTGTATACTAGGGATGAGCTTCGAGTTTGAGTCAAACTCATGTTTGACTCGAACATTGCCTGTTCGCCTGTTTGGCGAACAACAAACAATTAGGGGTGTTCGTGGCAAATTCGAAAAGCTGCGGAACACCCTGTTAAAGTCTATGGGAGAAATCTAAAGTGCTAGTTTTAAAGGCTAATATGCAATTTATTGTCCTAAAAAGTGTTTGGGGACCTGGGTCCTGTCCCAGGGGACATGTATCAATGCAAATAAAGTTTTAAAAACTGAAGTTTTTTCGGGAGCAGTGAATTTAATAATGCTAAAAGTGAAACAATAAAAGTGAAATATTACTTTAAATTTCGTACCTGGGGGGGGGGGGGCGGTGTAAAGTTAGCATGTGAAATAGCGCATGTTTCTCGAACATAGAACTGTCCCTGCACTAAGTGTCATTTCTGAAAGGCAAAAAAGTATTTTAAAACCGGACTTGCAGCTATAAAGACTTGTTGGCTCTGGCAATTCAGAGCAAATTCATTCATAAAAAAAAAAAATAGCGTGGGGGTCCCCCCGAATTCCATTACCAGGCCCTTCAGGTCTGGAATGGATATTAAGGGGAACCCCGCCGTCAATTTAAAAAAAAATGACGTGGGGTTCCCCCCAAATATCCTTCAGGTCTGGTGTGGATTTTAAGGGAACTCCACCCCAAATTTAAAAAAAAAATGGCGTGGAATTCCCCCAAAAATTCACACCAGACCCCTTATCCGAGCACGTTAACCTGGCCGGCTGCAGAAAAGAGGGGGGGGGACAGAGTGCGGCCCCCCCTCTCCTGAACTGTACCAGGCCACATGCAATCAACATGGGGAGGATGTCCCCATGTTGATAGGGACAAGGGCCTCATCCCCACAACCCTTGCCCGGTGGTTGTGGGGGTCTTCGGGCGGGGGCCTTATCAGAATCTGGAAGACCGCTTTAACAAAGGGGACCCCCAGATCCTGCCCCCCCCTATGTGAATTGGTAATGGGGTACATTGTACCCCTACCATTTCACGAAGTAAGTGTAAATAGTTGGAAAAAACACACACACACCATAGAAACAAGTCCTTTATTAATAAAAAAAAAAATAAAAAAAATCCAGCGGTGATAATCCACTCTAGGTCCCGGCTTCCTGCTCCAACGTTGTCTGTATCCAGCGACGGGTGCGGGTGATCTCTGTCCAGCGATGAGAAGATCCATCCATCCAGAGCGCAGCATCGCCGACCTCCTCTCACCGCTGGACACAGCCCAGCGAATGACGCGGCTGAAGCTGTGACATTTCCTATATAGGGGAGACGGGGTCTATCTTTGTCGTTCCTGAAGGTCACGTAAGGGTAGGGTTGTCACCTGTCCCAGATTGACCCGGACAGTTTGGGTTTGGAATCATGCGTCTGGGTTTTAGACAGCCTGAAACCCGTACCCATTATTTAGACAGGACTATGGCTTCCGAGCAGGGTTACTGGCTGCAGTTGTGTAAGCCGAGAGTGTGTGTTAAATTCTCTTTCACACTGCCCAAAGCCAGCACTAACATGTACCCCACACACACACACAGATAGGAGAGGAAAGATCTGCACCTCTTCCACACACTCCTACCCCTCTCTGTCTGCCCACACTACAATCCCTGGCGCTGTGGCTCAGAAAAGGAAAGTGTGGGTGGAAAATTTGAAGTCCAGTAGCCTCAGATACATCTGGATGAGAGGTGCTGACTGCCAAAGGGTGAATGAGCTCACCATCCATCCCTGACCGTTACTGAAGTCTCCCCCCTTCTCTCTACTGTCTCTGAGTGAGTAAACTAAGGAAATCAGGGTTCCCAGAGCACCCCTTACATCAGAGTGCCTCTTTACACAAGAGGCCACAGTGTTCCTCCTTACATCAGAGTCCTCTCCTTACATCAGTGTTCACAGTGTTCCCCCAGGGTTTCCAGAGCATCCCTTATGTTAGAGTCCCCAAAGTTTTCCCTTACATCAGTGTCTGCAGAATCCCCCCTTACAGTGTAAAGAAACTCTGCGAGTTCAGATGTAAAAGGTGAACTCTGTGGATGTAAAGGGGACTCGTGATTAATTTAGAAATTAATTTAATTTAAATTTAAACTCCCTCCAACTGCTCCCTCTGTATACACCGGGCGACCATCTCCTCATCCGGGGTCAAAACAATATTGCAGGGTGGTCCACCCCCCGTGCCACTCTGGTGCTTCCGAATGGCGGACAGCTTCTCCCGCACATGGACCTTCAAGTCATAAATGTTTTTGTTAATGTCCTTGGCGCTGCGGGTGGCATTGCCAAGGGCACTAACTTGAGAAGCGATCGTATCCAGGATTTCCTGCTTCTTGGCGCGGCTGGTATCCCGACTCTGGGCACCATGGAGGAACGTATCATATCTCTCCATGCCAGCAATCACGATTACCCTCTCCTGGGGACTAACATTTCTCTTCCTCTTGCTGACTGGAGCAGCCATAGCACAGCAAAAGAGAGCAGTAATAAAGAAAAGCAAAATTACCTTGCTCAGGGGGGGGGGGGGAAGCAGGATGTAATTTTGCGTCAGACGTGCGCATGTCTGGGCGTATTTATGCACTCGGCGTAAGCTGGTAGGCCGGCGTAAACCAGGAAGTTCGGCCAGCGTAGTTGTGAGCATGCGCACAAGGAAGCGATCATACGTCGACATCACTGCGCATGCTCCGTGGAAGATACGCCGGGCGTAATCCACTGCTCCACGCTCAGGCCATCATTTGCATAAGTTCACACCCACTTACACTTACGCCGGCTTACGCCTTCACATTTACGTAACGCCGGCGCAACGTGGAGAGCAAGTGCTTTGTGAATCATGTACTTACCTCTCTGACTTATGGCGGCGTAGCGCATATACGTTGAGTTACGCCGGCACAAAGATGCGCCCATCTACCTGAATCTGGCTATATATCTATTGATTGGGATTTGTCGTTATAGATGAAAGACTGGTGGAATATCAGAATTATAAATGATTGTTGAGTAAGTCCTAGACTAAGGTAAGACAGTGGTGACAACATACAAAACAGAAAAAAGAAGATTGGATTCTGAGCGTAACATATAGCATAACATCACTTTGATCCTGATGATAACTTAGGCTTCACGTGGCATCTTAGATAATATGTTTACAAGCGCCTGACCATGCCCTGATAATATCGCAGTGTGACTGATAATTCACTACTGTTCACGTATATATTCATTCCTGAGGTCATTTGAGGACAGGATGGAAATACAATAGCTTAGAACAAGCAGACACTCTGAATATAAAATGTTTGCTTCTACAATGAATTTTATATAAGCAAAGATATATTGATTTTCTTTTTCAATTTTTTTTTATTTGATTTCCAATAAACACTTCAGGCAACGCTGTATGTAAATTCCTTTGGTTCTACGAAGAAGAAAAATTTATAAATAATTTAACAGGGAGGAGGAAGAAAGGCAGAGACAGATTTCATAAAAAATAGGAGATTCATATACTGTATATCTGCAGACAGGGATACAGGAAAGCAACTGCTACAAGTGCCTAATAAATCTTTTTTTCCAGCAATGATAAAAGTTAGTGTAAACCATTAAATAATAATAGAACATAAAAGGTCTTTAACTTTTGGGATTAAAAATGTAATTTATTGAAAAAATAAATACAGTAAAACCTTGGTTTGAGAGTAACTTGGTTACAACTGAGTATAAAAGAGAAGTGAGGCGCCTCTAAGGCCACGTACACACGGTCATCACGATCAGAATTTATTTATTTATTTTTAATTTGGGGAAGATTTATTATAGCAAAAAGTAAAAAATATTGTTTTTGTTTTCAAAATTGTATGTCTTTTTTTGTTTAAAGCACAAAAAAATAAAGCGATTGAGGTGATCAAATACCACCAAAAGAAAGCTCTATTTGTGGGAAAGAAAGGACGCAAATTTCATTTCAGTACAGCATTGCATGACCGCGCAATTTTCAGTTAAAGAGACGCATTGCCAAATTGTAAAAAGTGCTCTGGTTCGGAAGGGGGTAAAATCTTCCGGGGCTGAAGTGGTTAAAGACCCATTACACCATCTCCTTGCAGTAACAAGCTGAAATGCAAGATACATGCATTAGTGTACTGAGGTGTCATTCCTTCTGAATGGCGTCTCAACACATTTTGCTGACAGATGTGCATTGCAGTGCAGCAATGTGTATTACATTGCACTGCCTTTAGTGCTGCATGCTTGATTTTTGGTCACAAGTGGTGTGTTTGGCAGCCTATTCAAATAATAGAAATTGGAGGAGATAAGGGGGTGCTTACTAAAGGGTGAACAAATTAAATATAAAAACTAGCATTCATCTTCAATATATCAATAGCAAATAAATAAAATAGAACGACTGTGAATAAATATTCAAATTACATGCATCATGGGTGTAACAATAAAAATATAAAAGAAAGTGCAAAAAATCCAGTGAAAAAAATCCTGTGTAAAATGTCCGTGTAGGCAAGGTGAATGATAATCAATATTCAATAAAAAGAATAAAAAAGAATATAAAAAATATATAAAAATTATGAAAATTAAATGATTAAAAATATGTAATAAACATTAATTAAAGTGCAGCAAAAGAACACACAATCTCAGTGTAAAATAAGAATTCCTGAAAACAAAGTGTGAAAAATGCAGGTCCTTGTGCTGGAAATCTTCTACAAAAACACACAATCCCCAGCAATTGTGCAATAAGCTTCCAGAAAAGTACAAGTGCAGACAATCCTCTCAAAATTGAAGTGATAACCAACAAAGTGCAAAGTGCTTTTCTTCCAGTGCTGGTGCCAACCATTTCCCCCAGCCTCTCACCTTAATAGGCTTAAAATAAGACTTTCTGTGATATGCCTTTGGAACGATCCCTGCTCTCTTAACATTGCGGTCCCATCTCCAGGTTTAAATGCTCAAATAAAACATAAAGGCACTCCATAGTGTAGTATTTCCCAAAGAAACTTTTAATAATTAGGTAAAATACTCACATTGTGGGAGAATAGTTACAGCATAAAAACGACTCTCTGTCCTATCCTCACGCGTATCGTGACTGACCTTGTCACTTTTTCAAAGGTTGTTAATAGTTAATAATTAATATTCAAATAAATAGTCCCAATGCAATGCACATTAACACTTGTGCATTTAACTCACTGCAGTGGACCAGACTGGTATAAATTGGCCCAAAGATGCCTACCTGTCTGGCGGCCTAAAGCTGAAGTTTAGATTTGGACTATTTTGCTTAGTTAGACACTGCTACTACAGCGATTGCCACTAGCTTCCAGGTCCCAAACCAAGAAGTTGCCCCGCTGCTTAGTGAACACAGGAGATGGAAAAGCAATGTCTTGACATAACAATCTCCACCCTGTCTATTTGGAGAATAGTCTGCATTTTATTGAGAATGCAAAATGTTCACTGAATGGCATCCATGCCAAGCACGTAATTTTGTGTGTTTAGTAAGCAGTAGGGCAGCCTCTCTGCACAGGAGCAAGAAGCTAGAAGAGATGACTGTAGTCGTAGTGCCTACTACAATGATTAGTGGCCAGGTATGGCACATGCATACTTAGATTGGTCCAAGCTGGAGCTTCATACCAATGCAAAATAATCCAAATCTAAACTTCAGCTTTAAGCAGGCAGACGGTAGACATCTTTGAATCTATTTTTTACCAGTCTTATCCACTGCAGGGCAATGATATGCCAGGTACGTGCGTCACTTGTGTAATTTTCTTGTGTACATCACTTGTGATTTTCAGCTTCCACGGGGATCAGATACGTATGGTACATGTATATTTACATTGGTCCAAGCTAATCCAATGTAACAATGCAAAAGAGTCCATACCTAAACTTCAGTTTTAATGAATAGTATATTTAGCACTAAAGGGCTATGTTTGAGCATCATCCCACAATAATTCAATTCCCTGTTTTACTGTTTTAATTTGTTTATGAGCATGTGTTTATATACGTGTTTTGGAGACATACATTTGTAAACTCCTATGGGCATCGACTGAAGTTAATGGTTAAATATACTCTGTAAGCATTATCTAATATGTTGAAACACTATAACCACAGACAATATAAAAAGATGTTGCAGATCTGCCTTTACCAAAGTCCAAAAATTTTCTTTTACCTACCCCTGTTACCTGCGCAATGCTTGTTGAGGAATTGCTCATCAAGGTTCGTGCTTCGAGACATTCAAGTTCCAACAAGAATATGGAGGGTATGACAGATGCCAGGTACAAAAAGACTGTAGGACTAAACCTAATTAAGATAAAGATTAAAAATATAACAATTTTGAATGTAGTGAAAACAAACATAGTACTGAAACACACAAAATGTATATATACAGTGCTTAGCATAAATGACTACACCCCTTTTGAAAAGTAAGATTTTAATCAATATCTCAATGAACACAAGAAAAAATTCCAAAATGTTGTTTAGCTCATTACGTGAAAGTAAGGTTAATAATATAACTTAGATTACAAAATCTTTAGTTTTACTCAAATTAGTTGATGCAGAAATCTAGCATTTTGTATGGCAACCATGTTTTGTAAGGACAATACCAAGTCTTCTAGGCATGGAATGAACAAGTTGGCGACATATTACAACATATTGCAACATATATCTTTTTCCATTCTT
This sequence comes from Rana temporaria, assembly GCF_905171775.1. Lineage (NCBI taxonomy): Eukaryota > Metazoa > Chordata > Amphibia > Anura > Ranidae > Rana > Rana temporaria. Next base: position 103,343,602 of record NC_053498.1, on the reverse strand, counting down.
CACGAACAGCCTCTTTTAGAGCCTTGATGCTGGATGGAGAGTGATGCTTAACTTATCTCTTCAGAATTCCCCATAGGTGTTGGATTGACTTAAGATCAGGAGAAATACTTGGCCGCTAAATCACTTTCACCCTGTTCTTCATCAGAAATGCCTTAGATGTGTGTTTTGGATTATAGCCATGTTGGAAAAGTACACGACGACCAAGGGCACGGGTGATGGTAGCATCTTCTCTTTCAATGTAGAGCAGTACATCTGTGAATTAATGATGCCATCAATGAAATGCAGCTCCCAAACATCAGCAGCACTCATGCAGCCCCACAGAAGGACACTGCCACCACCATGTTTCACTGTTGGCACCATGAATTCTTCTTTGTACTCCTCACCTTTGCGACGTCATACAGTTTTGAAGCCATCAGTTCCAAAAACATTTATCTTGGTCTCATTACTCCAGAGTACAGAGTCCCAGTAGTCTTCTTCTTTTTCTGCATGATCCCTGGCAAATTCTAGGCAGGCTTTTTTGTGCATGGACTTTAGGAGAGGCTTCCTTTGTGGACGACACCCATGCATGCCATTATTCTGCGGTGTACGCCATATTGTCTCACGGGAAACAATCAGCCCAGTTTAGCTTTTTACTTCTTTAGCTAACTGCAGTGAACTTGCATGGCAATATTCTTCAACCCTTCTCATCAGAAGACGCTCCTGTTGAGGTGTTAACTTCTGTGGATGGCCTGGATGGCTCTGTGAGATGTTTGCAGTTCCATCTTTGTTTTGTATTACTGTTTCTACAGTATTCTGATTCATAAGTAAAGCTTTGCTGATCTTCTTGTAGCCCTCACATTTCTTGTGTTAAGAAATTATTTTCTTGCTCAGGCCTTGTGACATTTCTCTTTTATGTGGTGCTATTGCTGACAGCATGAAATGGGAAGGCGTTTTCTTTGTTAAGTAACACCCTTTTATAATCAACTGTCTGCTGAACACCTGTTTAATGAATAATTAAACTAACCTGTAGTTGAATTCTTGTTAATTAGGATTTTGAAAGAAATGTATATGAGTAGATTAACCCAACACCTGTTCAAAGGTAAATAATGTGCAAAATTACGCAAACAATATCTATAAATGAGAGTTGCACATTATAAAGCAAAAAGCTCAAACAATGAATAAACTGATTAATTAACCACGCTCAAATAAAGTGCATGTGCATCCATCATTTTTTTTTATATTATAATGAGTGAATAAAGTGCTATAAAGTTCCCAAACAAAAAAAAGGTCCAAAAATCTCAGTGAAATCTGGGCTTGCCAACCAGCCATCCCAGAGCAGGAGGTCGCGGGCCACATCAGAGGACTCCAAGGGCCACTTGTGGCCCCCGGGCCACTGGTTGGGCACCCCTGGTTTAGATGATCTAACAAAGGCTCAGTTAGACCAGTAGAAAATGCTCTTTACAGGCAGGGACCACGAGCCCCTTTGTTTGTGTAACGCAGTTTTGGTTCCTAGCTGTCCTCCTGTGGCTACTGATCCCAGCACCACCTCTTCAGGCACTGCCAGCCCACCTGGCTGCAGCTGCCCCTTTCTCTAGCCCTCATGGCTAAGACTCTATAGTCCTCACAGACTGACTCTGCATTCATCCCAGACTACTTTCATCCAATCCTCTCAGGCATGCCTTTCAGTCCTCTCTGACTGTATCACTCACCAGTAGGGTTGCCACCTCATCCCTTTAAAACAGAACACATATGAATTCCACAGGTTCTGAGGCTAATTTAATTTAGATAAGGCTCCACTTGAGTTCAATTACCACCTTAATCAGCCACAGAACCTGTGTAATTCATATGTGTTCTGTTTTAAAGGGATGAGGTGGCAACCCTACTCACCAGCCCTCCTGGCTTTCTTCCTCCTGGGAGATTTGCCTGGCGTTGTTATCGTGCTGTCCTCCACCTGCTCCCATGCCTCTGGTCAGGACACCTCTGTGTGCCTTGGAGAAGGTCCCTTCTGCACCCAAGCCCAGGCTCAAGGTCACCCCCCCCCCAGACTAGGAGTGTCCTTGAGGGCTACCGGCAGCTGAACACTCCAGCTTACACCCAAACTCTACTGGCCCAGCTGGGCTGACCCTAAGTTTTTGAGGGGGCCTGCCTCCTGCCAACCCATCTGTTGGAGATTGGTCAGGGCCCTCAGAATACTCAAGGCAGCTCCGCCCCAGCTGTCATGGCCTCGGCATCGGCCTGACACCCCCCTGTGTGGCACCCAGGGTTGTCCGCCCCCCCCCCAGTTGGTACGCAACTGCTGGGAGGTTGACCCAGAAGGTGTGGCTGAGGGGAAGATAAACATTTAGGAGGATCTGTTTGGAGCTCTCTGCACCTGGGGTTCTTCCTTTGGGAAGAGGAGCATGTGTGCTGTGTTCCAGGGAGATACTATTACTGGGCCTCAGCATGTGCCATGTGCTGTGGGCCCTAAGATGTTACCTTTAGAAATTGAGATTGAGAAAGGAAACTTTCACCAAAGAGTGTTGCAGAGGAGCTGTTTGGGAGCTGCAGACTGGACCAAGTTATTAGGACCTGTCATGTACCTGTTGGAGGAGCCTGTCATGATGAGGAACGCCTCTAAACGTGTGTGCAATACAAGGCTTTAGGCATGTTTTTTAACCACTTGCTGTCAAATCACATACCTGGTATGTCATTAGACTACAAGGAGCAGCTAACTAGCAGAGCAACTAACTAGCCGCTCAATTGCTATTGCAAGCAGTGGGAGGGGATATCTTTCCCCTCCCACTGCCTTCTGTGGCTTACTCGGGCTCTCCTGTCCCACCAGGACACCTGAGTGACCAGCTGCCACTTCCACCGGCTGGCCAGACAGCCGAACAAAGTCGTGATCGGCTATGATTGGCTGTTCATTATAGTTTACCCAATGTCAATGTCCGCAGATCCCTTCATAAAGCGTACCTTTCACATGCCTATTGCTGTCACAAAGCAACAGCATATACAGATTTAAGTATCTCTGTCCCCCTGTTCTAGCGTGCACAGTAATTCCAGCACAAGACCTCATCTGTAAATCCGAAGTGGTAACCTCTAAAGGTTTTTAAAGCGTCAACTATGGATAGTAAAATGTACGTCACTTGCCACCCGTGTTTTAAAGCAGGACATGTTTGGTATCTTTTTACTCGTCGTAACATCATCTTTTATATTTTACAAAAAATGGGTTATGTATTATGTTTTTTCGGATTCAATTTCAAAAAATATTATTTTTCCCCAAAATTGTGTTTGAAAAATACTGTGTGACATAAAAAAAATTGCAAAACCCACCAATACTTTCTCTATGGTCTCTGCTTTAAAAATATATATAATGTTTTGGGGTTCTAAGAAATTTTGTATAGAAAAAACCTAATTGTTACATGTAAACATAAAGTGCCAGAAAAAGCAGGTCTTCCAGGCAGATTTTCTGCTGCCAGGAGCTCTGCCGTTCAGAGGACAAAAGTGAACAACCAGTGTGCATGACGTCTAATGGAAAGAACTTGTCTTTTTACTAATATGTATAAAGGTGGTTTCTGGCTGCCAATTATGCAAAATCTGAATCTTCACTAATGACTGAGCATGAGGCAGATCAGGGCAAACTGAGAGCTGCACATAGCTTAATCTTTTAAACATGGATGATGACCACTTATTAAAAAGAGACATCAAAGTCTAACTCATGTTTTACCTTCACTGACTAATAAATGAGGCTTGGAGTAATAGGATAACCAGGAATGTATGTAATAAAGCAAGCCCTGCAGTTTACTAATGAGAGATGATTAAAAGGACTTTTTTAAATGCAGATATTGCTAGGTGATTAGTACAGTGTGTGCTACAGTGCTTAGATAATGGACGCATTCATTGCCCTGGCTTACCTAACTACATGTTCGGCATTTTTTAAAAGATAAAACTTTTTTTATTTTTTTAAAGTGACATCAAACAGCATTCTTAATTTTTCAAATATAATCTATACACATTCACTACTGTAATTTAGTTTTTATGAAACTGTGTAACTCTGTTTTACTGCCTCCTTGTAATGTCATCCATAAACACTTGAATCTCTCCTTTTCCTCTTTATTTCCGTTTGTTTGGAATGAGCAGTGCATGTTAGTTGAAGTCATGTGCATTGCTCCATGCACACTACAAATCCCATAGTCCAAAGTCCTTCTCAAAAGTAAGCAAGAGAGAGTGACTACGTTTTTACATACAGTGGGACTATGTACAAATAGCGTAGGCACTTTTTGGGTTAAATTATGTCATACATACCTGCTCTGTACAGTGGTTTTACACAGATCCTCTTCTCTGGTCCCCGCGGTATCCCTGGCCCCTCCCTCCTGTCAAGTGCCCCCAGAGCATACAGCTTGCTACGGGGGCACCCGAGCAGGTTCACTCCCTAGCCGCTGCTCTGCACCACCAGAGGGAGAGCCATGCTGTACCCCCACCACTGTAGAGAGCCATGCTGTACCCCCACCACCATAGAGAGCCATGCTGCTGCCCAGCACCCCCAGAGAGAGAGCCATGCTGTACTCGCACCACCATAGAGAGCCACGCTGTACCCACACCACCAGAGAGAGAGACACGCTTCTGCCCAGCACCACCAAAGAGAGAGCCATGCTGTACCCGCACCACCAGAGAGAGAGAGAGCCACACTGCCCAGCACCACCAAAGGGAGAAAGACTGAGCCACTGCTAGGGTACACAGCTGTGCTACACCGTAGCCAGCCTGGGCAAACCAAAGAGAGTGAATGTTCAGCCAGAGGGATCACTGCTGCAGTTTCGCTGGGTCTGGTAAGAGGGTTTGTTGGCCATTATCCATTATTGTTTCTATGGACTAAGCCATTAGGAAGTGGCTAACCTGCTATTCTCTAACCTTAATACTACCTGCAGGCCTTATTGACCGCCGCATCACATGCCAATGACCTCCAACACTGGGCTGCCTACCTGAAAATAGGGGGGGGGGGGGGGGTGACACCATTTTCTACGGCACCATGTGAGACCAAACCTAGAATGCATGAAGGTAAAAAACTTTGAGCCTTTAGAGCCACTTTAAGAGTATACTTGAATAGTTTTTGTTTGAACCAGAGTTTTGTGTCATTTTAACATTGCATAGAATGGAGAATGGGGTCCTTCATAATGGAGTGCCCATTTAAGAGTGCTTCAATGTCTGCATTTTTTTAACATCTCCTGTCATTTTAAGGTTCATGCATGATTCCTAGGAAGAGGGGGCACCAACTCTTCCAACTCAGGTGTCAAGTAGTCCAGAGGCTTTAGGAAGTCTGAAAAAAAAAACAATAGGAAGTTGGGTACTTCTGGATATAAGGAAAGCATTTTATCCTTCCTCCTGAGATGTGGCGTTTAGGCCTGGGCAACCAAATGCTGCAGCCTGAGGGCTCTTTCAGACAGGTTTCAGTATTAACCCTTCTTTGAAGAAGGCATTCTGGGGTGGATCACTTTTTAGAGGGTAATAGAGCAGCAGCTGCTAGGTGCTCAGGAGGTGATCCTGCTAAATTCCCAAGGGGGATTTATTATGTGAATACTCTACCGCAGCTGTGAGCCAAGCATTGATCTTAATGGGGAGCCGGTTAAACTCTTCAAGCCAAATTTAAATTTCCATTGTCAGGGGCGCAACATGTGTACAGCCCATTCAGCTGCAAGTGAAAAATTTAGCTGGGCAGTCATGGGGGGTGGTAAAACTGCTGCCCTCTGCCTGCCGATGTGAAAGAGCTCTAACACATGACATGTGTTCACATGGAAAAATGAGAATATTAATAAAACCTGATTGGGCAAAGTGATATATTTTCTTAAGCCCAACAGTGCTTATAATTTACCATGCCAGTGCAACGTCTGAGCCTTTTCATATCGTATGTGAATGCAATGGAAAGCTCTGCTAAACAAGCCATCTTGTAGTTTTGGTTTTCTTGATCTCTGAACTTTAAAAGATTGTTAACATCATGACCTAGTACTGTCTTTACCTTATCCTTTCCTTTTCTTGTCATTTACACATTTGGTAACTAAAGATACATCCATGGAACCAAAAATAATAGTTACCATTTCCATTCTCCTTTTCTGGTTACGGTTAGGGTGAGCGCCATTTCCATGTACAGCAATAGAAGACCAATCACCAGTGTCCAGTAGAGAGAATTTTGTTTTACTAATACCACTTGCCATACCAAAAGAAAACCGTGTACCGTGAAAATGACACGACTTAAAATGGCCAACAGAATATTCCTGTATGAGACAGCCATTTTGGTATTTTCTAAATGGAAACAAAGAGAGAAATTAAACTTTTGTTTTATACGTTTCTTGTTTATTATGTAAGAGCTTTTGCACATAGACACCTGAGCCCCCTCAACATAATTCCAAGTGTTTTCCCCCACTTGGAAAGCCCAAGTGTTAAATGCAACCATCCATAGACACAAATGACTGTGTGCAGCTGAACATGGGGTATACATTGGAGCTATCATAAACATACAGTAAAAATAGTGGACAGGCGAATGCAAAAAACAGAAATAAAAAAACAAATTCACATACAAACAAGCTGAACTCATGTTTAGGCGAGTATCACTGTAACCGCAGAGTACAGTCACACACAGCTATTCATGTCTGTAGGAGGCTGTACTCAGAAACTGGGCTGCCCAAGAGGAGGGGAAGATGCCAAGATTTATGTTGAATGGGCCCAAACGCCCGTGTGCAAGAGGCCTAAAAAGAGTAAATGGCTTATATTCATTTTGTCACTTTAATGTTTATATATTAATTGTATTATTATATTGAAGGCCCCTTGAACCACCTTTAGGGAAAGGGAGCCTTGATTGCTGGAAGAATGGCATCACTGTGGGCGTGAACCTAAAAAGGGAAGTTAAAGCGGAGTTCCACCCATTTAAAAGTCAGAAGCTACAAAAAGTGTAGCTGCTGACATTTAATAAGCACACACTCGCCTGTCCCACAGTCCAGCGATGCGGACCCACAAAGCCTCGCTCCTCTCCCCCTCCTCTCCATGGCGCTGGCATTGTAACTGTGGGTGCCCGGCTGTGGCCTCACAGCTGAGCACGCACTGTGCATGAATGAGCCACACGCTGCGCGTTGTGAATGGTTGAGCTATCTACTGGGACCTGTAATGTGTCCCAGAAGATTGCAGGGAGGGAGGGGGAGGTGAACTTCCTTACAGCGCCGGGGTGCCAGGGGAGGAAGTGGGAGCTGGGTGCCTGTCAAAACTGGGTACCCACTCCCCTCCCCCAACAAAAATGACATGCCAAATGTGGTATGTCAGGGAGTCACCATCACTTAAAGCAGAAGTTCCATTGTTGGGTGGAACTCCCTTAGGATTGGCTACAAAGACCTAAGAAAAGGCTACACTGGGGCACATCCAACTGCTCTGAGGTGATTCAGCTGTCACAAGAGTTGCTGATGTTTTGTCACAGCTTTATTGGCAGTTTTTTTTTTTTCAAGAAATTTATTGGGTTTTATGCAAGTACAGACATGGCATAAAATACAGTTTACAGAATGTGAATCTTAAGTTGTGATGTAAGTAACATTCCCGAGGAATCAAAACATGCGAAACGTAGTAAAACAGGGTATCTAGAGTCACAAGAGGTATCCATATCTAAAATCCTAACTCCTTTAAGGGGACCTACTAGGGTAAAAGCGTAGACTATGCTGGTCAGTAGACCGAAAACATGGGGGATCAGGGGTTGGGGACTCTACCAGGAGTATGGTAAAGCACTGGACCAATGAGCGTCAACCCCACACACGCCCACCACGAAAGGGAACACACTGTGGGCGGTAGGGGGACCAAGAATAACAAAACAAAGAGGAGCAGTTAACAAGGTCCTGTAGTGAGCTGAGACCCGACAGACAAGACAGATGGTAGGGGGGGAATAGGGGGAGATGCAGGAGGGAAGAAATGTGACGGACAGGCTATAAGGAACCCAGCATTATCTGTTGTATCCGGCCGCGTTGAGGAGAGAGGAGTTGTGGGGGGAATCACAGGGTTCAGGGTTTCCCTATAGTGTATCCAACAAGCCCAAGTGTGCCTAAATTTGTCATGCCTGTCTTTGGCTTGGTGGATAATCTTTTCCATCTCCTCAATCTTGTCAACCCTGGACCACCAATCATCTATGGTGGGGGGGGGGTATCCCTCCAACGAATAGGTATACACTGGGTAGCAGCGTTGATGAGATGTAGCGTCAGGGATTTGTGATATGTCGATTTGGGCAGGGAAGTGTGGTGAAGAAGATATTGTGCAGGTGTGAAGTCAGGTGTGAAAGTAGTAACGTGAGAGATGAGCCTATGCACTTCACTCCAGAATGGTTGGATAATTGGGTAATTCCACCATACATGAAGCAGAGAACCCGTTTCCGAGTTACATCGCCAGCACGTAGAGGGGACATTGGGGAAAATTTTGTGTATCTTATCCGGGGTCCTATACCAGCGTGAGTACATTTTTAAATCTATTCTCTTGGGCTGAGACGTTTATGGAGCCCTTGTGAACATGCGTCCACACCGACTCCCAATCGTCGTCGGTCAGGACAACAGACAGATCAGCGTCCCAAAGTCGATGGATGTCGGAGTTGGGGGTTGCCGTCGAAATAAGTAGGGAGTATAATGATGAGATCAAATGTTTCTGTGGGCCATTTTGGGAACAGAGGCGCTCAAAAGGTGTAAGGTCCCTATACAATGACGACACCGACGGCACGGTGTGGAGAAAGTGCCTGAGCTGGAAGAACTTAAACATAGGAATGACGAAGTCTGAAAATTTAGAGGCCATGTCCGAGTGAGAGAGGAGTGTGCCATTATTAAAAAAGAGACGGGCTCGTAACGTGGGGATGTCTTGGTACGCCAAGCGATCCGAGACTTGAATGTCTGCTGGAAAGTCAGGGTTCTGGGTCAAGGGTTTCATCGGTTTATTGGCAGTTTTGACCTTGCAAGCAATTGATGTTGCTTTATGGGCTATGCCATAAAGGTAAATTCTTGGGTCAGTCTAACGGCAGTCTGACACTGATGGTAAGGACAGGTCTCTTAGACTATGTGAGTTTATGTTTTTGGGTGCTCAGAGTATAACTCTGTGACTAGCATTGTTGTTTGTTACATTTGGAAAGCTGTTACTTTAAGAAAGTATAATAAAGCTGTGGCCTTGCCCAATTTCCAACTTAATTAGCTTCTGTGTTTTTTTGGGAGTAAAGTATTGGTTTATTAGTTGGTCATACATGAACCTATGCTTCTCAGCAGTGAGGATGCCTATCTGCCTTCAGATATGTTTCTAACACAGAACAAACTGTAAATAAATGGGTTCTTATTTTCTTCATAAAGTCAAATCAGTGCGGCGGTTTACCATTATTTTTCCTATCTTGCATATTTATGGATTTAGACCTGGTTTCTTTTTTTTCTGTGGCAAGACTGCTAGGAAAATCAATTAAGATCCATTAACATGTTTCACAAACCTTTCACAACACTCAATTAGGATGCTATCACCTAATCAGTATGAATACAAACATATTTCACCACGAAACAGACTTGTACATCAAAACACATTTGGGCAGTGTTTTTAACCATTTTGTGACTGGAAGTCTTTGATGCCCAGATGCTTATACCAAATTTAGCAGCATCAGCACGCGTTACCTTGACAATAACTATATTACTAATTTGTATACCTAAATAATTTTTATATATATTTTTGGGATAACATACCGTGTTTCCCCAAAAATAAGCCTGGGTCTTATATTCATTTTGGCAACAAAAGACACAGTAGGGCTTATTTTTGGGGGAAAGGTCTTACCATGTAATGTGCTGTCTTCTCTCCCCCTCTCTCTCCCTGCCTGATAGGAATCCCCAGTATGAACTTAGTTAAAATGCTTGTAAAATCCTATAATCCACTCTATTACAGTAGTATATAATGTACAATGTATGTGTTTCTGTAGTATAATTGTGCCAAATACCTTCGTTATAGTGCCACACTGCGATTCTGTGACCCGCTGAAGCTCTCTTTCCCACATTTATATTACAGAAACACACACATTGTACATTATGTACTACTGTAATATAGTGGATTATAGGATTTTATAAGCATTTTAAACTAGGGCTTATTTCTGGGGTAGGGCTTATATTGCAGCCCTCCTGGAAAATTCTGTTAGGTCTTATTTTCAGGGGGGGGTGTGGTTGCAAGAAATAAATTTGCACCATCTATATGGCCTGCCTAAGTGCCTATACCATTTAAAATCCAGTAATAAATGGTCTCATTCTGCTCTGCAGAACTCTAGTTGTTCTTTATTCTCAGCAATGTGCTGAAAATCAGAGCCACTAGAGGCCAATGTGCTGACAGCCTAAAGATTTACTGCTGCTCAGGGGCTATGGTGTTAAGAAAAATGACAGCCCTCAGCAGGAAAAAAAAGGAGCAATGCAGGAGGCAGTATACAGCACACACATTTTGGTGCTTAAAGCGGAGTTCCGGCCACAATTTCACTTTTTAAATATAAATACCCCTGTAATACACAAGCTTAATGTATTCTAGTAAAGTTAGTCTGTAAACTAAGGTCCGTTTTGTTAGGTTGTTGCAGCATTTAGACACTTTATAAAATATAAATTGACTGGGGCCATCTTAAGTGTGGGCATCATGAAGCCAGACTGTATGACTTCCTGGATTTCAGCCTTGCAGATCTCGCACATGCTCAGTGCTGCACAAGCAATGTAATACGTTTCAGATCAGGTTTCAGCACCTGTACTGTCCAAGTCACATGATTCTTCGAGACTGGGGAATGCACAGACTCCTGGAAAGTTACACCCACTACATTCCCAGGAGTCTGTGCGGTGTAGGTTAGGAAGCTTAAGCACCTAGGTGCAGGAAGAGGGAAGATTAACTATTTTGCCTAGCAACAACACTTTGAAGGCATCTAAAAAAAAAAAATTTTCTTAAAGGACTAATGACATTTTTTTAAAACTACTGATGTAATGTTATATTTATGGGTGGAACTCCACTTTAATTCTTAATGTGTAATGCATGTTCTTTGCTAAAACATTATTTTTTATGTCTATAGACTGGGGAATTTTACCCATAGCTTAGTGAAAAAAGTCATGATTTTCTGAAGCTTCGTACACACGACCGAGAAACTCGACGGGCGAAACACATCGTTTTGCTCGTCGAGTTCCTTGTTAGGCTGTCGAGGATCTCGGCGAGCCAAATTTCCCCATTCCCGTGGAGGAAAAAGAAGATATGCTCTCTTTTTGACTCGATGAGATCCTCGACAGTTTCCTCGTCGAAAAGTGTACACATGACCGGTTTCCTTGGCAAAAAAAAAAAACAGCAAGTTTCTTGCTGGTTTTTGCAGAGAAACTAGGTCGTATGTACGAGGCCTGATATGCATCATCCAATCATGTGCAAGAATTTTTTTTTTGTTGGGTGTTCTTTGCACCACATTCACTAAGCTCTGGGGCAAATTCTCTTGCAAAGTAAACAGCCTATTTGATTTTACTAAATCAACCCCAAAGTGCCAGCTGGTGCCCACCAAAGGGAGGATATTTATTAAAGGTTTGTGCAAGTACCTAACGTTCTGATCAACTCAGGAAATGTATTTTCTAATGGTAGCCTGCCACGATCAGTCTCAGAGGAGAATTGGTCATCTGGGGAGGATTTTGGCAAAGGTTGCTATGTTTTTCCCCAAAAACAATTGATAACACCAGCACTAGGAATGTCTTCTTAGTGCACAAACATGCATGTTCAGTTGATACAAGCATGCAGGCATATATATCAATAGCTCTAATGTCTCGTACACACGACCGGTTTTCCCATCGGTAAAACTGCCATGAGAGCTTTTGGCCGGGAAAACCGGCCGTGTCAATGCAGGAAAACTGTCAGAAAAAAGAGAGAACCAGCTCTCTTTTTTCCCACCGGGATTCCCAGCGTTTTTTAACCCGACAGTTTTCCTATGGGAAACACTACTTGGAGCATACACACTGCCGGGATTCCCGACCAAAGCTCTCACGGCAGTTTTCCTGTCGGGAAACCTGGTCGTATGCAGGGGGAAAAAGTTACAGAGCAGGTTCTCGGTTTTCCCCTCTCCGGACTTTTTACCGCCGGGAACACGGTCGTGTTTACGAGGCATAAGAAGTCATAGTTTGGCAGAAGGTTATCTCATATCTGTGGATGTCCTTATCCTGTTCAATAATAGCTAGTGAATAATAGTACTTGGATTAGCCAAATCAGTAGCCTAAATCCCCTAGACCAAATTAGCAATCTAACTGACATTTATAAATTTAGAACCGTGAGGATGCTGTATTTGTTGTTAACTGCAGTGCATAGAGCTAATTATCATTTATAATTTGCTTTTATTGCAGCACTACTATTTCAAGTGTACCCCATTGGCAGTGGAATTTAAATTAATGAATTAGCATCTCTGCTTCATACTTTACAGGAGTTTGCTGAAAGTACATAATAGCTGTAATTACTTCTTGGATAAGGATGTTCACATAAGATAGTTATTCTTTTCTCTTGCTGATTGTGCTTTACAATAGTGTTTATTCTGTTTTCAAGCATAACTATTACTGCATATTTTAAATGCACAATTCTGTAATAATGTGGACTTGACATAATACCACAAATTAAAGGGATGTATAATTACAACTACCGACATTTAGGGGTACTTTCCAGGGACATTGTTGCAAAAAAAAGGTATATTGCTGAGCTATAAATCACACTGGAGGACGGTTAAACCTATCTATTGCAGTTTAATATTATCCTGTTAACTACTAGGAAAGGTGTGCCTTTTTGGGCACAGGATGAGGGTGACTGAAGCAAGCTGTCATTACAGAGGCTGCATGTTAGTAGATACGCAAGTCAACAAAGGCTCAACTTGAACACTAACTTTAAGGGCTCATTTACACTAGTACTGCCCTCTGAAAAGCAATCTGCGATGGATCACTTTTTTTAGAGGACATTTGACAGGCAGCAAGGAGGCATTACATCACCTCCTCACTGCCCGTTTAAACCCCTAAAAGCCCACACTGCCACACCGCCGCTGCATGTATTAACTTGAAATGGTCAATCTCAGTATGGGCATGAAAAATGGCTGCCTTTTCAATTTAGGCAGTGTGGTTTGGTGGGGGAGGAGTGGGCAGTAAAAACACAGCTTAACTGCCCGTTTTTACCATTTTCCAACCACAGCTGTAAACTAGACCTAAAATGATGTACATTCCCTGCCAACTCGGTATCTAATCAGAGAGCTTCAGTTGCCGTGCTCTGATTATGTAGAAGAGAGGCATAGCTTGAAATGAGTATTCAGCACCTGTCTAGCTTGTTAGAAGACTGATTTATTAAAGCAGACCTGTTGGGGTAAAATAAAAATAAAATCCAGAAGGTGCCTTGTTGTGATAGAAGAGTATTTATACATAACTATCTGGTAGCCTGTGTCTCCTACCTCCCCTTTTTCCAGTCCTGTAACCTCTTTCAGTACCTACAGCAGGGGACCCTGCAACCCAATACTCTCAAAAGTGTCTAATGCTGATAGAGGTTGCAGTACCGAGAGTGGCATGGACCAACAGAAAGTTTATTACCTCTTCTATTATAGGGTACCTTCCATTAGGATTTTCTTTCTACTTTAACAGGGTTTGTTTAAAGCAGACCTTCAATCTGATTATAATTAACAACTATATCCTAACCTTCAGCCCCCAATCTATTATTGTTAGGTGTAAACATACAAACATCAGTCCAAAAAAAATGTAGCACGCTGTAAGGCCCCGTACACACGACTGAGTTTCTCGGCAGAATTCAGACAGAAACTCGATCGGAGCCGTATTCTGCCGAGAAACCCGGTCGTGTGTACACTTTTGGCAGAGGAAACCGACGAGGATCTCGTCGGGCCAAATAGAGAACATGTTCTCTATTTCCTCGTTAGTCAATGAGGAAACTTGGTTTGCAGAGATCCTCGGCGGCTTCACAAGGAACTCGACGAGCAAAACGATGTGTTTTGCTCGTCGAGTTTCTCGGACGTGTGTACGGGGCCTAAGGGCTACTGACTCGTCCATAGGTTCATCTCCCAGACTGGTGCAGCAAAAGCCAGGCACACTGCAATGTCACTCTCTCTAGCTCAATAAACAATCTCTAGGGGTTTGCCTTTTTGATAATGTTTATTGCTGAAGAACTTTGAACTATAACCTGAGGACACTCTTCGCTTTGTTCCTGCTTCTCAAACTTGTCTCTTTAGTAGGAGCAAAGGGGATGAGCAGCACTAAGACACCATAAAACATGCCCCAGTCCAGGTAAGCACTAGCACTGATGCACAAAAAGATAGCAAAAATAAAGTAATATCCCTCTACATCCGAATTAAAGATAAAGAGGATCTCCAAAGGACAGCTCAGCAACTATACCTTTTTGTATAAATACATATTCTTTATTCATAACCAAAAAGAAAACCAACTTACATAATGTAAACATAAAAGTATCATAATTAGCCAATTATTAAGGAAAAACCTTGGATGGCTTTTCTGACGGAATTCCGCTCGGCTTGGCTTGCTTGCATATACACGGTCACACAAAAGTTCTCTGAACTTTGGTCCGTCAAGAACGTGGTGATGTACAACACTACAACGAGCTGAGAAAATGAATTTTAATGCTTCCGAGCATGCGTCGAATTGCTTCCGACCATACGGTGGAATTTTACGCGTCGAAATTGCTACAGACGATCGGATTTTCCGAAAATTTGAGAACCAGCTTTCATTTTTTTGTTGGCGGAAATTCCGACAGCAAAAGTCCAATGGAGCATACACACGGTCGGAATTTCCGCTCAAAAGCTCACAATGGACTTTTGTTGTCGGAATTTCCAATCGTGTGTATGGGGCATAACAGCTGCAAAAAAAATAAAAAAATACTCCTAAGCCACCTAACAATTAAGTAAATTGACATAAAGCTGATATTGGCTGAAAACTTCAAAATACTGTCCCATGTGAACATATATTCTGGAATCCATTGGTTGTCCAAGGTTATATAGTTAGCATCTTAACAAAATGTCTACAGTATATGGGAGAAGGATAAACTCCCTTCTGTTCCTTATATCATATATTCCTATATGAGGGTGAAAGAGAGTGCCAACATCCAAATTTGAGTAGAAAATCTTGGACCACATCCAGGGGCTATTAGAATAATTGACCACCAATAATTGATACCATGAGGGCAGTCACTTTAGGGCTTTACTAGTCCTGGAAGATTCTAAGGGTCAGACTGCTCAATGTCCATGTGTGAGCTAAATCCAGTGGACAATATAGGCATCAAAAGGTATACATACACCAGGACTGAGATATTGACCCATCCAACCACTTCTCTCTAGGCAACACCAGTGCATCATCAGAAGGTTGAAGTATATCATTACCCCATGTTTCCGCCTCTGATGCATCCAGCTTGACTGGTGAAACCGGTCAGGCACCCCTTACTTCCATCTGGACCCCCCATGTTCCACCTACATACTGATGGACCACAAGTGGACCCAGGGTGGCTAAGTAATCCGGACTTTATTCTGCAAATTCTTACTTATGTTGCAACACTCTGAATGGTAGTGGGCATGATGTCTTGAGATATACTTCAATCATTTGATGATCAGAGTATCATGTGACCCACCAGCCTAAAAGAGCACCTGTAGTTTAAGGGAAAGCAATATACTCCAAAGTAGTCTTCTCACATAGGCTCTAACGTTACATCTAACCTAGCTGTTGACCTTTGAAAGTGGTATGGTAGGGACTAGTGTCCACAGGTCTTGAAATTGAGGTCACGTAGAAACAAATTTGGGTATCAAAAGCCATTGAAGAGTAGTAACAATGGAGTTGCACTTTACATAATGCTTCAATTAAACTGTAAGTTACACTTTATTGTATCAATAAACAAATTTATATGTAATTAATTTGGAGCAGGTATAAAGTTTGGCTGTTAAGTATGAATGGACTTTTGCACTTAGAACTGGAATTGTTTCCATCTTTAGGTGATGTTGATGCTAATAGGTGAATGAGGCAAAGTAGCACCAGCTCTCAGTGAGAACACATTGATACATAAGTACTTTTGCACATTTTTAATGATTAAAAATGAATTTGCATGTAAATCTAATCTAAACCTATTGTTCAGTATGTTTGGCATTATGTCTTACTGTATACAGTTTTCTGAAGCAATTTTTTAAATTAATATTTTGCCAAGTTTCTTATCTGGAAACCTTGTATATAACAGCACTTCTTATTGTAAGCTGACAACATTAAAGGGTTACCCCCCTTTTCATAAAAAATAAAAAGGTGAACGTACCCTCTATATCTTCCCCACCCCTGTCCCCACTGTACTTACCTCCATGTGATGAGCTGTCAGTGCCCACGCAGCCAGTGTAATGGTCCAGGGATTTTAAATCCTTGCTTTTCTTCCCCTTTTTCTGTAAGGCTACCAGGACAGGTCAGAGAAATTCTGATGGATCAGCATTGGCATGTGACGGCTTTGACCAACCAGAATTGCTCTGATCTTTCCTGAATGCCCTACCGAAAGAAGGGGAAGAAGAGCAAGGATTTCAAATCCCCTGACTGTTGCACTGGCTGCGTGGGCAGTGACAAATCATCACTCACAAAGGTAAATACAGGGGGAGTGTTACCTCCCTTTTCATTATTTCTGAAAAGATAAACTAAACTAAAGGCGGCTATACATGGTTTGAATTTCGGAATAATTTTCTTTTGAAAATTGTATCAAAGAATTTTCGTATGAATTTCACACCATTAGTGGGCTGCAGCAACAGCCAATTATCGTGCGGCAATCGAATTTGAGGAATCCGACATGTTGAAATTTTTTGGAAAAACAAACGATTTTCTGATCAATGATGAGAGAATCGTGCGAGAAATGTAATAGAAAAAAAGCGCATGTGCAAGAAAATAATATTCCCGGAGAGAAAATAATATTCCCGGCAACATGAAGGTTTGGTTGGCCGAATTTCAAAAATCAATGGTGGCATCATCGGATCACAAAAAAAAATGAATTTTCTGATTTTGAAAAGAAAATTTGTTCTACTCTTTAAGTCACTGTCTTGAAATTAGCATCAGTGTTGCTGGTCTGTCTAATAGGCCTATTATATACACATCCTAGCAACCAACTGAAGGCGCTCGTACAGTGGGCTGACAGCTCTGCTGCTAGTGGTTTAGCTTTGTCAGCCTGCAACAATAAGTGCTCTTACTGGCAGGATCTTCAGAAACTTTACAACAGTTTCACAAAAACTATTTGCTTCCAAAAACTGTATGCAGTGAGGCATGACATTAAACATTGTCTACTGCGCATTTTGGATTTGAAAATCTATGGATTTGGAAAAACATGGACCCCACAACAAAGACCAGTCTTTGAGAGTCATAGGAATTACAGTAGAAGTTTGACGCTTGCAATAGCTATCAACTGTAATGGGAAGAAAAAAGATCATTATGTTGTTTTTTTTTTTTCAATTGTTATCTTATAAGCCTGCAAAACAGTCTACAAAAATAAGTCTGTAAGTAAATATAACCTGCACATGCCCTGTACTTACCTTTAGCCCCTCAGAGTCGTTAGGTACTCTCTGTCTCAAATGGATCTGAAGTAATACAAGCCTCTAGGATCTGGGCATATCTCTTACTACAGCTTTAGTCTGGTTTTAAGAAGCCTATTACAGAAGGGTTCCTCCCATAAAAACACATCTAATACAGAGATTATGAGGCCAAGAGGTTTGTGTGTAAAAGGCATCTCTGTACTTATCTTGGTTTAAAGAACTCCATTTCAAGATCGGCCTGACATTAGAGAAATACTGTGTGTAGGTGGTAATTGTTGACCTTGTTCTAAAAATGCTAATTACCTGCTGTCAGGGATGGACTGGCCATTGGGACCACAGGGAGTTTCCCGGTGCGCCGATGGCTCAGTGGGCCGGCTTCAGTGACAGCGGACTGCTGCCCACCTCCGCTCCTCTGTCTCTCCCTCCCCGCAGCGCTCACCTGGGGGTAACAAAGAAGCAGGGGGAGGACCAGAGGAGCAGGGGGGACGACAGAGGAGCATGGGGGGAGGGGACAGACAGCTGACTCAACAGCTATGGCCTGGGAGTTTCTCACTTCTGCCTAATCTTATCCCATAAGGGGGGCACCGAACTGATTCGGGGGAAATCATTTCTGGCTTCCCCACTGGTACTGCCTATAAGAGTACCAGTACCAGCCGTTCTACTCTAATAAAGTAGAACGGCTAGTGACTAGTGAAGGGGGAGAGGGGGTGCGGGTGGCCGGGGGGGGGGGGGTGCGGGGGTTGTCCGGCCGCCATGGGAGAGACCTGTCAAAGTGGGCCAGTCTAGATGAAGTTCAGGGCCAAATTTCTGTACCAGTCCATCCCTGCCTGCTGTATTGTGATCCTTTTGCTTCAGTACATACTGAATCACTAACTCAAAAGACTTACAGAGAGAAGAATAATGTAATTTCTCTGATTTTCATTTGCTACATGATTGTTCTGAGTCAACAATGCAGATATCACTGAAGCCAAGCATAACCAATCGACTAACATTTAAAAAAGAGGTTAGAAATGGTGGGCCTCCTCCTTCCCTCTTAACCACTTGCTGACCGCCCTATAGCAGTTTTACTATAGGGCGGCAGCTGTGCTCCGAATTATGTTCATTCATATGCAAAATTTGGCATTTCCGCCTGTAGGGGGAAGGGATACATTCTGTGTTCCTGTAATGCAGGGACTAGAATCTATGTCTTCCCCTAGTAAAAATAGCACAACAAAACACTAGCTAGGCACATATTTAACCCTTTGATCGCCCTAGATGTTTAACCCCTTCCCAACCAGTGTCATTATTACAGTGACAGTGCATATTTTTAGCACTGTACACTGTATTAGTGTCACTGGTTCCCAAAAAGTGTCAGTAAGTGTCTGATTGTCCCCGCAACATCGCAGTCCCGCTATAAGTCACTGATCGCAGCCATTACTAGTAGAACAAATTAAATTAAAATTCCAATATATATCCCATAATTTGGCTTCCTCAAACGGGGGGGGGGGGGAAGCCTGTCAATGCTCAGACCATACGCCGCACACTGCATCAAATTGGTCTGCATGGCTGTCGTCCCAGAAGGAAGCCTCTTCTAAAGATGATGCACAAGAAAGGCCACAAACTGTTTGCTGAAGACAATCAGACTAAGGACATACATTACTAGAACCCTGTCCTGTGGTCTGATGAGACCAAGATAAACATATTTGGATCAGATGGATCAGATGGTGTCAAGCATGTGTGGCGGCAACCAGGTGAGGAGTACAAAGACAAGTGTGTCTTGCCTACAGTCAAGCATGGTGGTGGAAGTGTCATGGTCTGGGGCTGCATGAGTGCTGCTGGCACTGGGGAGCTACAGTTCATTAACCACTTCAATACCGGGCACTTTAACCCCCTTCCTGCCCAAGCCATTTTCAGCTTTCAGCGCTGTCACACTTTGAATGACAATTGCGCAGTCATGCAACACTGTACCCAAATTAAGTGTTTATTATTTTTTCCCCATAAATAGAGCTTTCTTTTGGTGGTATTTGATCACCTCTGGGGTTTTTATTATTTGCGCTATAAACAAAAGAAGAGGGACAAGTTTGAAAAAAACACAATATTATTTACCTTTTGCTATAATAAATATCCCAATTTTTTTTTTAAACCAATTTTTTACTCAGATTAGGCTGATACGTATTCTTCTATATATTTTTGCTAAAACAAATCCCAATAAGCGTATATTGATTGGTTTGCGCAAAAGTTATAGCGGCTACACAATAGACGATAGATTAAAAGCAATTTTATTATTTATTTATCTTTAACTAGTAATGGTGACGATCTGCGTTTTTTTCGTGTCTGCGATATTGCGGCGGACACATCGGACACATTTTTGGGACCATTCACATTTATACAGCAATCCGTGCTATACAAATGCATTGATTGCTGTATAAATATGACTGGCAGTTAACGGGTTAAGACTAGGGGGCGATCAAGGGGTTAATGTGTTCCCTAGGGAGTGATTCTTACTGTGGGGGAGGGGACTGTTTGGGGGAGGTGACCGATCGGTGTCCCTATATACAAGAGACACACCATTGGTCTCCTCTCCCTGACAGGACGTGGATCTCTGTGTTTACACACAGAGAACCACGGTCCTGCTCAGTTTACTGGGCACGCGCATCGGGTTCCCAGTGACACGGCGGGCGCGCGCCCCTTAGTGGCTTGGGAAGGCGCAATGTCATATGACGTCTGCCCAGAACAAGAGGCTCATCGTCCCTCCATCATATGATGGTGGGCGGTGGGCTAGTGGTTAAAGGAACCATGAATGCCAACATATTCTGTGACATACTGAATCAGAGCATGACCCCCTCCCTTTGGAGACTGGGCCACAGGGCAGTATTCCAACATGATAACAACCCCAAACACACCTCCAAGACGACCACTGCCTTGTTAAAGATGCTGAGGGTAAAGGTGATGGATTGGCCAAGCATGGCTCCAGACCTAAACCCTATTGAGCATCTGTGGGGCATCCTTAAATGGAAGGTGGAGGAGTGCAAGGTCTCTAACATCCACCAGCTCTGTGATGTCATCATGGAGGAGTGGAAGAGGACTCCAGTGGCAACCTGTGAAGCTCTGGTGAACTCCATGCCCAAGAGGGTTAAGACAGTGCTGGAAAATAATGGTGGCCACACAAAATGTTGACACATTAATGGTTGTGTGTTAGTGTAAATTTGCTGTCCCTTCAAAATAACTTGTTATGCAAACTGTACACTAACTACTTTACATTGTAGCAAAGTGTCATTTCTTCAGTGTTGACACATGAAAAGATATAATAAAATATTTACAAAAATGTAAGGGTGTACCCACTTTTGTGAGATACTGTATATATATGCGTAGCCTTAGCATTTCTATTTAAAGAAGAGAGGTCCAACAGCTTTTATGCTTGCTATTATATATTATTACAAATTATTGGTTGCTGGGGGTAACTGCACTTAGTCTTACTATATATTGTAAGCCTGTTTAAGACTGAAGATGCCTACTAAGCAATTATAGAAAAGCCTTGAACTAGTAGAAAGATTAGTATCCAGCAAGTGTGTGTACAGTAGTTTCCTTAGTAGATGAATCATCAGGTCTGTTCTCATAGAGGCTCACCACTTAGTGTATGTTCAGTTTGGAGAAGCAGTGACTACTAATCCATGTTAAATTGTGTGTAAACATCACATAATTACCACAGCTGATCCTTTCAGCAATATTAAATATCAGTTCTGCCTGGCAACATGACAATATTTACACATATAGTAAATAGGGTGACCACATTTCCAAACTGCCATTCAGGGACACACCCCCTCTCTCACCTTCCCCAACAAAAAGGTGAGGGGGGGGGAGGCGGGGGGAAATGTAGTCTCGGGGGTTTATGTGCCACCAGATGCAGTACCGCTGTCACTCCCACTGTATAAGCCACATGCATAGAAGGAAAGAAGTGGCGTCATTATCACACTAGTCCCTGCTGCTTGCCGCTGGAGGAGGTGCCGAGGTGGGTGGGGACAGCAGTGCTGCACTAGGCGCAGGCCTCGCTCCCGGTCTCACTGTCTGAGAGTAAATTGTCACTGGTTGCGACATGCCAGGCAGTGCTGGTCCTAGCAACCCGTTCCAGAAATGTAGTTATTAGTTAGTAGGGGGTGGCTGTGTCCTCTATTTCTTTCCGGGACATTGTATTGTTCCAGAATGAAGGTGAACGGGACATTGGACAGACATGTCAATTGCAGGACAGTCCCGGGCAATCCGGGACACGTGGGCACCCTAATACTAAAAGTAAAAAAGTGACCCTTTCTCATATAGCATGTCAGGTAACCACACAACACCAGTGATGGGGGGCCCTTCTCCCATTGACACCAATCCCCATCTCTTCACTCTCCCCATGCATCCACCCCTTCACGGCAAGGTTCCCCTACACTCACCTCTCCATGGCATGGTCCTCCCACACCCACCCTTCCATGACATGGACCCCCCGCACTCGCCCCTCCATGGCACGGTCCCCCCCGCACTGAGCCGCTCCGCAGCTTCCTAGACTTCTCCTCCCAGCCAACCCGATCCGCCTCCTGATCTGATTTGCTGGGGGTAGAAGCCGGAAGGCAATAGCGAATATTGATTCGCTGTCATGGAAGGCGTTTCAGCAGTGTGCCCATCAGCAACAATAGCAGTGGGATCCAGGTCCAGCGCGTGTGTGGTGGCGCACGTCTGCGCGCGTGTGAACGCGCCTGGAGTGCGCGCGGCGCGATTGGCGGGAAGCGCGCGCGGTGATGGCACTTGGCGCCAAAATGCCCTATTTAAATAAGCCAGGTCTACCACTGTCTTGCTGTCCAGTCTAGAGCGTGTCCCTGGAGATTCCTGTTTGCATCTGATTACCTGACCTAGCTTTCCCTGACCACTTCTGCCTGCCACTTGTCCCAGATCCTGGCTACTAGGGATAAGCCGAACACCCCCCCGTTCGGTTCGCACCAGAACCTTCAAACGGACCGAACGTTTGCGCGAACATTTAGTTTTTAAAACGGTCGTTTTCTCTGGAGCAGCGATTTTAATGATGCTTAAAGTGAAAAAAAAAATTGAAAAATTCCTTTAAATATTGTACCTGCTGGGTGTCTATAGTAGTGGCACATGTTTAGAACTGTCCCTGCACAAAATGAGATTACTATAAGAAACAAGTAATTTAATACTGCTTGCGGCTTTAATGTACGGTTTGGTCCCTGCAATATGGATGAAAATCACTGTTAAAAACAGCATGGGTTTCCCCGTCCCCCTCCCCCAGGTCATTACAAGCCCCTTTGGCCCTATATACTTTGAACAGAAGTATACAGGCGGTGCAAACAAGACAGGGACTGTAGGTTTGTTGTAAAGTAGAATCTGAACCATGTCATACTTTGCTGCTGCATATTGCACAATTTCCTAAAGAGACACTCAACAAACTACATGACACTTGTGCCTGATGAGGCCATTGATGTTCCAGTGGCGGCCCGTGAGGCTGGCCATACAGGCTTGGCCCCCCAAAGCGCACGTGCTGTGCGGCAACAATATGTCGATTATTTTAGGGGTAGGGTGGGCCATTCCAATGCCAGATCTTGGCTGAATAAATAATTTTTTTTTTTAAAGAAAAATTCTAGTATTTTTCTTTGTTTGATTATTTTCTAATTTGGGTTTATTGTAGCTTTCTCCAAGGTTATCATAGTGCCATGTTTATTTTCCTGTACTAAATACTCATCATTGTCAATGTAAACACCACAAATCTAGATTTGTTCTTTTAGGCAGCATTGATATAATAATAAGCCACACATTGTTGAGTATCCAAAAATATTTATTGTTTCACATTTAAAATGTGTCATTATTATTATTTTTTTAATCCAAAAATATCTTATTAGAATTTTTTTTTTTTTTATTATCAATGGCTAGAAATATTTGTCAACATAATTTTTTTTTTTTAATAATGTTTTTTTTTTTTTTTAGATATCTTTTTATTTATTTTTTTCCTAGATATCTTTTTTTTTTTTGGCGTATTTTGTTTGAGAATCCCAAAATTAAATTTCTGGTTAAAACGCATGAACAATGAGCAACTTTTTAGAATTTGTTCATGCGTTTTAGCCAGAAAACTAGAGATTCCACGTTAAAAAATTTAAAACCAAACATGCATATAAAAACAAATAAAACATTAAAAGTATTTTTTTTTTTTAAACCCTCCCCAGAACATCCATTAAATTGTTTAGTCTTCGCTCCACCTTTTTTGTTTTTTCTCTCATCTGCCCCAAACATATGTGGATGTCCTCGATGTCAGCCCTGCAGGCCAATACCTCTCCAATTAACAGCTAGGCACTGTATGTATCCAAGCCATCACCAGCACAAAAAGGTCCTTAAATTTGAAAACAAACCATGTATTAAAATTATGCAGGCCTACATCTATTACCTGAAGCTGTGGTGTATGACAGTGACCTGTTGTGGTGGCAGTTTCCACTTCCTCCACATCCCGCAGGGGTGGGGCTAGGGTAGTATGTGTGGGGTTTCTCTGCTCCTGCCTAGAAGCTTGATTGCGCCCTATGAGATTGTAAAAAAGGGAAACATAATTCAAAAAGATTAGAGGCCTGAAAGAGGAATATGAATTATTCTTTTTTATAATGTATGGTACAATTGTCTGTTTTTACAATCCTTCTAAGCTGAACACAGGATTGTATCCATTACCAAAGCTGGTCAAGTTTCCTACATGAAAACCAACCAAGTATCCACTGGATTTAGGGTGTGTGACACCCTAAATAGGTTGTTCTTGTGGCCACATTTTTTGAGATGCACCAGTATACACATTTTTCACATTGCATGCACCTGACGTAAAAACTATGTCTGACAGTAGGTCCACTTTAAATAGTTGACTCTGTGGCCTTTAGTGAAAAAAGCAAAGAGCCATATTGAATGTACAAGAACCTATAGCACACAGTCTAAAGTTAGCTGTCCAAGACTAATGCAAAATACTATTATTAATATAGAGGATTTATAAAGCACCAACAGTTTGCGCAGTGCTTTACAAAATTAGGGCACTGTAGGGGATACTAAATGCAGGTATCCAGCAGGGATGACCAGATCAGTGGGCTACAGTGGTCAGCAAACCAAAAACAAAAACCCAACTATCATACCCTAAGTACACAAATGGAGGGGGCTCTGATGAACAGGGCAGGATCAGAACTGGGACTGGGAACAAGGGGAGCAGAGTAGGATACAGGGTACTGGGTTCAGGGTACAAAATACTGAAGGCAGGTCACAGGATACAAGGCACAGGATGAGGCAGGAACACAGCTCATAGGCAAAACCCTGAGTCACAGACATAGGCGTGCGCATGAAGTGTTCCGGTGTGCCTGATCACACCCTAGGCACCCCATGCTGCACTGATTACCTTTGTTACATGCCCCCTCCCCCTCGGTCCCCTTCCTCCACAGTGCTGTTGGTTTCCCTCCTCTAATTTCCACTGGCTGCTGCTGCTTCAGGCACACAGGGGGATGTTTCAGGATTAGAGGGCGGTACCGATTACTGTGTTCAATGATAACTGAAGCATAGCAAACTGTATTTACTATGTTTCAGTTTGTAAATGAACAGAAAGCTACTCAGTGCTGAGTACTTCTCATTCATTCACTGTCCAGTGCAGCTGAGGCTGCAGGGAAAGGGATTGGGGAATCTCTGTCCTCAGTCCCTTTCTCAGTTTCAAAGTGATTTATTCCACCAAAGCCTCCTAATGGGGTTCCTAAAGGAAAAAAATTATAATAATATTGTAGAAAATAATAATAAAAAATAAAATTGTAAAGAATAATAAAAAAACTAAATAACATACATGCACAAACACTGTCTACTGCCCTTCTGACAACAATTTCTGCCCTACTGACACAGCCTGCTGCTCTACTGACACCTTCCACTGTCCTACTGACACCAAACTCTGTCCTACTGACATAGACCACTGCTCTACTGACAGACACCATCCACTGTCCTACTGACATCAGCCTCTGCCCTACTGACACGTCCACTGCGCTGCTGACACCATCCATTTCCCTATTGACACTGTCTACTGCTCTTCTGCCACCGTCCATGTTTTAATACATTTTAAAATGTGTGGTTACATTTATTTATAACTGTGTGTGTGTGTGTTTATATATTGTATATAGATATGCACATACATGCATGTGTTTTTGAGCTTTTAGGTTGCACATCCTAATGCAATATGCTATGCATGCATATTATTTAAGGGAGGGATACTTTCCCCGCAGCCAGTATCAGGTGGAGCCTAATTACTAGAATTAGTTGGCTCTGGGAGACAACCGCTGGTGGCCTTCGGCTCTGAGAATAATAGTGCCACCAGCAGGTGATCCAAGTCCTGACACGAGCCCTGACAGGCAGACAGAACAGTTACAGTACAATTCAATACAAGAGGAATCAGATGATCCTGCTAAGATTGGGGTCAAGTGATACAAAAGGTAATGACTGTGGGGGCTGAGCTGTTGGAGAAAATAAAAAAAAGCAGTTTAATAATTTCCCGCCCATACAATAGCCGAAAGATGGCTACAGTGCGGGCCTTAATTACTGGGAGGGCATCCATGTACGACCTCCCGAGAATGCGCCCTGATCCCAGCCCCTAACCACGTGATCATTTGTCAGCCAATGACAGCTGATCACGTGATGTAAACAGAAGATCGTAATCGTCTTTTTTTTTCTCACGGTGATAGCGTAAAGAGAGAAAAAGTCGATAAGCGGCTTCTGTCAGAGGGGCATTGGTCTCGATTTGGAACCTTCTCCCGTTGCCTTTGAGGAAGTCCACTGTTCTTATTACCTTCAGAAAGGCTCTGAAAACTTTCCTCTTTGGGGCAAGTTGATTATGACCACGCCTAATTAAACAGACCTGGCCCCTCCTCCCCTCACCCTATGTCCCCCTCACTCCAAACCCCCTTGCTACCGTTTGTTTTTATTGTTGATATTTTATATGGTTTCTCTTTTCTTTTATGTACACGAGCCATCAGTTCGTCTACGAAGTCTTTTTTCTTTTTTCTCTTGGATTGCTTTTTGGTCCAGAATAGACCAGCGGACCTCCTTCCAGCGCTTAGAAGCACCCTTCAGGGTGTATGTGGCGCTGTAAAGAAATATTAAAATCAATCAATCAATCGATCATCGAGAGCCACTGCTGCTATGCATTGCCCACTAGTGCCACCTGCCAGTGCCCACCAGTGCCACCTACCAGTCCATTAAAAGGGCTGCCTATTAGCACCCACCAGTGCCACCTATCAATGCCCATCAGTGCTGCCAATCAGTACCCATCAGTGCCTCATCATCAGTGACACCTATCAGTGCTGCCTATCAGTGTCACCTACCAGTGTCCATCAGTGTCACCTATCAGTGCCCTTCATTGCCACCTATCAGTGCCCTTCGGTGCTGCCTATAAGTGCCACCTATCAGTGCCCACCAGTGCCACCTCAGCAGTGCCCACCAGTGTCACCGATCAGTGCCCATCAGTGCCGTCTTATCAGTGCTTCTTAGAGATGGGTTTTCAGGGATTGCCTAAAGGTGCATAGAGTAGCAGATAGATCTGAAACCTCATACACACGACCGAGGAACTCGACGGGCGAAACACATCGTTTTCCTCGTCGAGTTCCTTGTTAGGCTGTCGAGGAACTCGACAAGCCAATTTTCTCCATTCCCGTCGAGGAAATAGAGAACATGCTCTCTTTTTGGCTCGTCGAGTTTCTCGACAGTTTCCTCAACGAAAATGTACACACGACCGGTTTCCTCAGCAAAAAAATATCTCCCAGCAAGTTTCTTGCTGTTTTTTGCCGAGAAACTCGGTCATGTGTACGAGGCTGAGAGTTTTCAAATATCAAAATATTTTTTGCTTTCTGTGTCCCACTACAGAGATATCCTATCACTTTCTGTCCCGGAGATACAACAGGGAATAAGTGGAATGCTCTCTGAAGTGAACAGAATTTCCAAATGAGAGAGTTGTAATAGAAACATTTGTCTGCATTGGAGAATTTTCCCTCCCCTCTTGCTCTGATGACAGCTCAAAATCTTTTGGATTGACCTTCACTTTCTGTCTGGTCCAGTCCCCAGGATAAGTAAAGGGGTGAACTTTCTGAGGGGGGACAGAGATCGTAATAAAAACTTGACAAAAAGGTCTAACATTTCTCCACTCTATCCAAAGCAAAAAATAAATAAATGAAAATGCAGTTACGTACGCTTTAAAACTGTTTCACAAACATTTGCCTTGTAGTAATAAACAGATGTAATTAGAGGTAATTACCTTTACTGCCATATGCCTTCACCAAGCTTTTAAAAATGGAACCCGAGATCTCTTACAAGGTTTTCTGACACGTAGCATGCCAACAAGGAAGTGCTGTTTTACTGGCACTATACAGAGTAACTAGACTGTAAAGAGCTGGCACAGGTTATGGTAGATAATGCATGTCTAAAAGACAGGATAAAAGGTAAAAAGAATCTATAAGTCTATAATGGTTTATTTGCTGCAGTGTGATAATGGATGCTTTGTAGAAAAACTGAGAAAAGGTGTGTAGCACTACCCCTGTAGGAGCTGCTAGTTTCGTTTTGGGCCTTGCACGTTACCTCGTTCTTCGTTGTCTAGGGGATGAGATGAGAGTCTAAGAAACTTCAATGTCCACACAAGTTGTAAATCCCTTTTCTGTCAGGTTTTTATTTTCACACAGACTTGTATAGGTAGAGGGATGGAGGGTCAGGGGGAAGGTTCAGGCACACAATGCAGATCACTGGGGAACTTCTACGATTTCAAAAGTCAACTCACCACTTTCATCAGAGTGGGTATTGCTTACCCGGATAGGCCTCTCTCACTAGCCTAGCAGCCGGGATGATGCACAGACAAAAATAATACAGTCTCTGCCACAGACCTTTCTTTGAAAGTAGAAATAAACTGTTCCAGAATCCTCTGCGACAGGATTTAGTACCCGGATCTACAGCCGTGCAGTTTAGAGCCTTTAAGCCGACCCGGCAACAATGCAAGGCATCATAGAATACGGTGCATCCTCCAATAAAGTTACCAGGCCTCTCCCGAGATACCAGCCTTCTGCTTGGTCCTCTCCAGGACAGGTCCTCCCCTGGTTTCCTCCATTGAGTGGCTTCCTCCCGCAGGACAGACAGCACAGGATCACCTTCAAAGTACAGACCCCAGTCAAGACGACTGGGCCTACCTGAAGGAATTGCACCCTCGGGCCAATGTGGTCCCGGGGCTAAAAATGGACCATCACATACCTCGAGCCAGGAGGACCACGAGGCAAAAGGACCTAAGAAAATGGTGTCTGCCCCTTAAGTATCCTTCCACAGTATGCCCAGCGGGGAGACCACTCCCACTGGGCTGTTCCCATGGAAAGACACCCAATACACTCTGGCTTGCCTGTGTTCCAACATTAGCCTGTGGTGGTAATGCCACCTACAGGCAAACAATGGGAAAACCCTCCGAGCACAGCCATAGCGGGAACCGAGGCTGATTTAGTTTTAATCATCAGAGTCTGAGCTAACTACCAGCTCAGACACCCACTAAATTTAAACATCAGGAGCAGGGCGCTACAGGTGGTATAATGTGCAGATTATAGATCTGCACTTTACGAATATTTAACCTTTTTATCTGCTAAAAATGTTAAAAACATCTCACTTAGCCTTCCCCATTTAAAGTAGTTCTAAAGACAGAAGTTTTTTTTATCTCAATGCATTCTATGTATTAAGATAAAAAAACTTCTGTGTGCCTCAGCCCCCCTAATACTTACCTGAGCCCAATCTCAATCAGCAATGTTGCATGAGAGCCTTGTCTGTCCAGAACTCTCCCTCCTGATTGGCTGAAATAAAGCAGCGGAATCATATTGCTACACTCAGAGGTGCCTCTCTTCTATTTTGTACTCAGCTGTGACATGACGCTACTCTTATATCAAAACATCGCTTGCATATCAAGTCAAAATTTATTAAAAAAAAATTCTTGTCTTGCAAAACGCTCTCAAACCAAGTTACTCTCAAACCAAGGTTTTACTGTAGAGTATTCTTTTAAGTCCATAATCACTAGTAGACAGCTGTTCCTGAATTAGAATGTGTAAAGACAAAGCAAGCATATAGACCAGAATTGACACCTAGGCCCAGATTCTCTAAAAAACGCCTATCTTTAGGTGGGCGTAGCGTATCTCAGATACACTACGCCGTCGTAACTTAGAGCGGCAGGTTTTGTATTCAGAAACATCTTCCGCTCTAAGTTACAGCGGCGTAGCGTATCTGATACGGCGTAAGCCCGCCGATTTCAAACTAGGCTGGTAGGGGGCGTGTTGTATGTAAATGTTTTGTGACCCCTCGTAAATGACGCTTTTATCGAGCGGCACATGCTCAGTATCACGTCTATTTTTCAAATTAAATTGCGCCCACTCAATGCCTAGTCGACGTGAATGTAACTTACGTCCAGCCCCATTCACGGACGACTTACGCAAACGACTTAAAACGTGAAAAATTTGATGCTGTTCCGACGTCCATACCTAACATTGGTACGCCTCATCTACGCCTCATAGAGCAGGGGTAACTTTACGCCCAAAAAAGCCATACGTAAACAACGTAAAAAAAATGCGCAGGGCGCACGTACGTTCGAGAATCAGCGTATCTAGCTCATTACCATATTCGAAGCGTAAATCGACGGAAGCGCCACCTAGCGGCCAGCGTAAATATGCAACTTCATTACGACAGCGTAAGAGACTTACGCCGGTCGGATCTAAGACAAATCTATGCGAAACTGATTCTAAGAATAAGGCGCATAGATACGACGCCTCACACTCAGAGTTACGACGGCGTATCTGAAGATACGCCTGCGTAACTCCTACGAGAATCTGGGCCCTAGATTCCAATAAAATGCTCCTATCCTTGAAAATATAAATAAAGGTAAAACAAACTATCACCTCCCTGAGCCTCATAGGGAAGATTCAGCCAGTTCATCCACAAGTCCAGCAGGAGACAAGGCCTTTATACCCTGAAGGCCCACAAATGTCTACCTGTCATTGAGTTACAGTATGTCAGAGATCTGAATACATTTTATTTCTTTACAAAAATTTAGTTGCAGAGAAATGAAAATAATTGCTTCTGATCATACACATTTTGGAGTATATGTACATGTAAAAGTGTATTTGTAATGTATAAAGAATCCATGAGAAATCCACAAATCGTATGGAGTCTGATCTTGACAGTCAGGTGGTGATTGGTCTTACTGCAGACTGATGCCCTGGTGTGGAAAATCCTATCCTGGACCCAACCATTCACGGCCCATTTAACTCTAGTCACTTCAGATCACAGAACTGTCCAATGGACTGGGAAGGTAACACTCCCCAGGATTGAGAGGCCAAAGGCTATAAGTCCAGCCCATATCACAATAAATTGAGGAGCATGAGCTAGTCTTAATTGCACAAAGTAAGCTCCCCCTATTTTCATCCTACCCCAGTCAAGGGCTTCGCCCTGGGTTAGGTAGTCGCCACAGGCTTGCATCCTTGACAGCTGAAAGTGTGATTTTTAAGTAAGGGTGTATTTTGATGGCTATGTAGTAAGCCATGCTGTTATGTGGAGTGTTTTCAAGAAAAAAATAAAATTTAAAAAAATAATAATAACATTCCTCTAATTGTCTGTTTACTGTTGTATATGGTTACTATTTCCACTGAAACTACTAAAGTAGAATTATTATGAATGATGTAATTCAACCCACAAGACTGAGGACATCCAGTGGTGGAAAAGAAATACAGCGCCAAAGAGGAATTGAGTATTGCAGTCAGAGCTGCATTTTAAAATTTTAACACCAAGGAGTATATGTATAAAAAATAAATAAAAACAACACACACAAGTGGGGTGTAAGTGAAACTCCAGTTATAAGTACATATTTTAAATACTTATATGTTTACTGTTCTACCTGCCCAAAAAAATTTAAATTCTGTGCAAGTAATCTTTTTATTTACGCAATTCTGCCACATTTCACAGTCAGAGGGGCAATTGTTAATTTCCAGTTTTAGAATTGTAGTAGAACCAGGGAGTAGTAGAGTGATTACCTTGGCTGTACATTATATAAATAAATGTACAAAAGTAAAACATTCAGTTCAACTGTGTTTTTACCTATTTGCTTGATGTGCAACCTAACATATTTAGAACAAACCAAAAAGGAACAATGCAATATGTACAAACTGGCAATCAACAAACTCTTACAATATTTTGAACAATAAGGAATAGGGTGGGACTTTAAATGAGGCATGCACCCCAGGAGAGTAACAATAACAGTGGGATTTGGACAGGTACGTGATCCAGCAGAACCAAGCAAATAACATGAAAGCATTGCACGGATACAAAAAACAGTCAGTTATTTAATAGTATAAAAATTATATATACAGTAGATACAATAGTAGCATGGTAGATCTGTTACAATAATCAAAGAAAATTGCATACATTTCAACAGTTCATGGTAACAATGGTAGGAATAAATAAATATAATAGGTTCATGCTGGAAACGATATCAAAAGAGGCCAAATCACTGGAAAGTATCTCCATGATAAATGAATATTGATACGTTGGTACACTCCACTGGTGTAGAGAGGAAATTAGTTGGTAAAAGATATCATATATAAACCAGAGGGGCTTCTAATGGCTCCTAACAGTAAAAGTTAATGCATAGTATAAACATTAAATGAGATCAAATTCGTTGGAATAACTCCACAGTAATAGTGACCACAATCGATCATATAGTCGATGTGTATGATAATAATTAGTACATTAGCAACGGGCATGGGGGGGGGGGGCATCTGGTGGCTCCTCCATAGTAATAACACCCATAGTTGAGAAGTATATAAAATACAATCGAGCTGTAGAACGTTGGTAAAGGTGTAATGGCAACGAATGAGAGGGGGGGGCGTCTATTGGCTCAACGTGTTTCGTGGCTAGTGCCACTCCTCAGGAGCAGAGTATGAGGTAGATGTCTGTAAATATCAAAAAACATGATTTAAAATGAGGGTATATATAATAGATCCAGTTATGGAGAGAAAGGGAAAAGGGATCATAGTAGTAACTAATCCCCAAAGTACTTACGGGTGTGTCAAAACCGAAGGTACAGACTAGGAGGGCAGAAACGTAGCCGGGAAGGTAACAGCCCACGGGAGCTGAGGTGGGCCAACCCCACCACAAGGATGGAAAATGATCCAGTATAAAGCTAGATGTCCAAGATGGCGGCCTCATGGATACATGGAAGTAATGTGCCTTAACATAAGTATGATGATCTGTGAAAATTAAAAATTGTAGAAGCTGATAATAGCTATATCGTGAACAGTTGTAATACAAAAATATGAAAAGATGATAAATAAAAAATATAAAATATAAATATTAAACATGAAAAATTGTCTAAAGGTGTAGGGCAAGGGATAGTAGGGTTGTGATCGTGAAGGTACATAAGGTGCACTGTGTCCCAAATGTGGTAATAACCATAAAGGAAGGGCTGTGAGTGGACCCCAAACAATGGGGTGGTATGCCAAAAACAGAACCCAGTTATGACAGAGGGACAAAATGTAAGGAAAGGATGAGTAGTGGGTAAAATAGGGTATAACGGTCTAATTGTACATCTAGCTTTATACTGGATCATTTTCCATCCTTGTGGTGGGGTTGGCCCACCTCAGCTCCCGTGGGCTGTTACCTTCCCGGCTACGTTTCTGCCCTCCTAGTCTGTACCTTCGGTTTTGACACACCCGTAAGTACTTTGGGGATTAGTTACTACTATGATCCCTTTTCCCCTTCTCTCCATAACTGGATCTATTATATATACCCTCATTT
The DNA here is from genome assembly GCF_905171775.1 of Rana temporaria. Classification (NCBI taxonomy): domain Eukaryota; kingdom Metazoa; phylum Chordata; class Amphibia; order Anura; family Ranidae; genus Rana; species Rana temporaria. The sequence goes on along the minus strand of NC_053498.1, from coordinate 103,310,286 downwards.
TAAATCATGTTTTTTGATATTTACAGACATCTACCTCATACTCTGCTCCTGAGGAGTGGCACTAGCCACGAAACGCGTTGAGCCAATAGACGCCCCCCCCTCTCATTCGTTGCCATTACACCTTTACCAATGTTCTACAGCTCGATTGTATTTTATATACTTCTCAACTATGGGTGTTATTACTATGGAGGAGCCACCAGATGCCCCCCCCCCCCATGCTCGTTGCTAATGTACTAATTATTATCATACACATCGACTATATGATCGATTGTGGTCACTATTACTGTGGAGTTATTCCAACGAATTTGATCTCATTTAATGTTTATACTATGCATTAACTTTTACTGTTAGGAGCCATTAGAAGCCCCTCTGGTTTATATATGATATCTTTTACCAACTAATTTCCTCTCTACACCAGTGGAGTGTACCAACGTATCAATATTCATTTATCATGGAGATACTTTCCAGTGATTTGGCCTCTTTTGATATCGTTTCCAGCATGAACCTATTATATTTATTTATTCCTACCATTGTTACCATGAACTGTTGAAATGTATGCAATTTTCTTTGATTATTGTAACAGATCTACCATGCTACTATTGTATCTACTGTATATATAATTTTTATACTATTAAATAACTGACTGTTTTTTGTATCCGTGCAATGCTTTCATGTTATTTGCTTGGTTCTGCTGGATCACGTACCTGTCCAAATCCCACTGTTATTGTTACTCTCCTGGGGTGCATGCCTCATTTAAAGTCCCACCCTATTCCTTATTGTTCAAAATATCGGGGATGGAAGTGCTTGGCTCTATGCCTTGCGCCTCATTTAAAGTCCCACCCATTTAGTTTCTTGCATTTACAAACTCTTACAATAGTCATCATTTCTGCAGCAACAGGGGAACCCACAAGACCAATAGGCCCATTGGACTATATGTAACACATAACCAGGGCCGCCATCAGGGGGGTACAGGCAGTACACCTGTAAGGGGCCCGAAGGTCCCCAGGGGCCCGGATGGCAACCCCCTTTAAAAAAAAAAAAAAAAATATTTTTTTTTTTTAGATTTTTTTTTTTTTTTTTTTTAGATTTTTTTTTTTTAGGGGTCCGGAGGTCCCCCAGGGGACCGGAGGCCCACAGGGCCCCATATGGAAACTCCCCCTTTTTTTATTATTTTTTTATAAAAAATATATATATTTTTTTTAAATATATTTTTATTTTATTTTTTATTAAAGGGCCAATTTTTTTATTTTTTTTAGAGGTCCAGAGGTCCCCAGGGGCCCGAAGGCCCCCAGGGCCCCGGATGGCAACCCCCCTTTTTTTTATATAAAAAAAAATTCTAATATATATTTTTATTTTATTTTTTATTAAAGGGCCATTTTTTTAGGGGTACGGGGGGCCCGGAGATCCCCAGGGCCCAGGATGACAACCCCCCTTTTTTTTATAAAAAAATAAGTATTTTTTTATATATCTTTTTATTTTATTTATATATATATATATTTATATATATATTTATTATTATTATTATTATTATTATTATTATTATTATTATTATTATAGGGCCCAGAGGTCCCCAGGGCCCCGGATGGCAACCCCCCTTTTTTTTAATTAAAAAAAAAAAATTATATTATTTTATTTCTTTTTTTTCTTGTATATGTATATATATATATATTTTTTTTATTAAAGGGCTCAGAGGTCCCCAGGGCCCCATGTGGAAAAACCCCCTTTTTTTTTTTTTTATAAATGTTTATTTTATTTTTTTATTATTAAAGGGCCCAGAGGTCCCCAGGGCCCTGGATGGCAACCCCCTTTTTTTTAATAAATGTTTATTTTATTTTTTTATATATATTTCTTTTTTTATTAAAGGGCCCAGAGGTCCCGGATGGCAACCCCCCTTTTTTCTAATTTATTTTTATAAAAAAATAAAAATCTGAGGTCCCCAGGGCCCCGGATGGCTACCCCACTTTTTTATATATATCTTTCTTTATTTCTTCTTTTTTTTGTAAAGGGCCCCCCACGCTTCTCAATTCGCACCAGCCCCCCCCCCGCTTCTCAATTTCAGGCGGCACCCCCCCCCCCCCGGTTCTCTGCTCCAGGGGGCCCATGCCTGAAGCTGTGTAAGGGGCCCCATATTTCCTGATGGCTGCCCTGCACATAACCAAAGAGTAATGCTTATTTCGGATTGACTTCAAAGTTCAAAGTGCAGCGCTAAAGTTGACATTTCATGAAGTGCATGTATATAGCATGTGATAAACTGTAAAGTGAAAACGTGCAATAAAAAATATGCAATATCAACTATGACTGATATGCAATAACAATGCAAACATGTAAAAAGTAAGAAAAAGTTAACACAATCCATACAGTATTTAGCATGTAATGAACCATGAAATGCAAGCGTGCAATAACAATAGGCAATACCAACTGGGACCAATGTGCAATATTGAGTGACAGCATAAATGATGAAACGAGAAAAAGTTCATATATGGCTGATATTCAGTAAAAGAGATCCCATAAAAGATGTGGAACGTTGATCAGATACTTGGTAGTGTGATACCCATCACCATAGTGAGATAAAAGGCTTACCAGAAAGCCTGTGACCACCCTTACTCAGGGGGTCACAAAGTGCTTTGTTGGAACAAAGATCCACTGGAGAGGTAAGCGTCTCCCACCATAAGCCTCTGTATACACCAGAGCTATGGTCAAAAGCCTGAAGATCAGACAGCCCCAGCAACAGGATGTTTTGAATATACAAAGAGACAAGAGGCTCCAAATAGCGTAATATTGTCTCCTTAAGCGGTTTTATTGACAATACTGCAGTGCTGTAATGCTGCATACACAGGTTCAAACTCAGATAATATCTCCAAAGCAAACAAGCCAAAAAGCAATTCCTTGCAGGTTACAAGTCCATAAAAGTGATCGTGCAAAGCGTGTGTGCGTAGCGTCCAGACGATTGTTTCATCAGACTTGACGTCATCAGGAGTACGCCCACACGCCTACTCCCACGATGTATATACTCTATTAGCAAGACAAGGGAGCGATGCCATTAGTAAACAGAATGACCCAAGGGCACTCATTGGATGCTCAGACATGGCCCATCATAGATGAGACAAACAAACAATCTGGGCAGCCATTGGTAGAACCATGTATCCATCATCTCGGAAGCACAAGGCCTTGAATTAAACCACAATCCTACAACAATAGGAGTGCACATCGTCATCTTGTGGAAGAATAAAAAAATGTAAAACCCACGTAAAAAATTACATAGGCTTGCTTCCCTGTATTGCCAATAGATCTTATACTTATTTGACAATAAAAATAAAAATTACATTTTTTTTAATCAGGTAAAAATCTTTTTTTTAACACTGCTGTTTACAGAGAAGTTTATCTAAATGTATTAATACTAACCAAACATACAAAAAATATCTGTTTAGAACTGGTATTATGAACTGTAGTCGTATCTCATTATTTTAATGCAGTGAATGACATGAATTTTAGTTGATGCATATATAGACACATGGTACACAATTACTCTCACGCTGTGTAGCCCACCCAGTAAATAATGTTCACTGCTGCAAAGGCAGCTGGGAAAACTGCCCTTGAATAAACATCAATGGTATCTGCATCTATGGGCTTCAGAAAAGTCTTCTTTCGTCGGTCACCTTTTTGGTCAGGTTTCAGCTCACGAGAACACAGTTTAATTGCCCTTCCTGTACATTTGCGCCCACCTATTAGCCCTGAAACATTAAGATTCACTCCCAGTAATGACAAGGTGAGCAGGACTATGGCTTCATTGCCATCCTTCATTGACACCTAAAATGACACAAACAAATACTAAGCAAACGAATTCTTTATTGAAAGTGCATAAAAATACAGAACTATTTTAAAATATTAAAAAATATATAAATTTGTAAAGTGAAACACCACCACTGTGTAGTGCAAGTGCCTGTCTGGATACAAATTGATAAGGTAAATAAGGTAGGTCCTCATATTACATAGTGTTGGTAAATACAGTATAAAGTTGAGTGTACAAAAATTGACCCTTACAATGACCACCAAGCCAAAATGTTTGGGTGCTAGACCAGGATGCTCTAACTTACAGTTGGATAACGTATAAGGACCAGCTGTAGGGTTCGTAATTGTACATATTATATAAAATGTATAATCTCAACATAAATATTAAGTAGTTTACATAATGAATATAAATTATCTTCAATTTATTGGAGGACATATTTTTGCTCTAGATCATCACCTACTGGGCATAGTGCCACCAGAAAAAGTAGGATGCTAGTAAAACTAAAAAACATTAGACATCCCGGGGGCGGCTCCTGGTGGTGACCAAAACCCAATGCTGTTTATTTTGCATTTTGTTTTTTCCCACCCTGTTATGGCACTGTTTTAGAACATTCCAGTAGTTCTAAAGCAGGGTTGTGTTCTCCAAAGCAAAGGGAAAAAATAAGATTTTTTTTTTTGCACACTGGTTAAATCCTATTCTGTGTCTATTAAAGGATGTAGCACCTCTCTCTGGCTTTGATGCTGCAGGTGTGTTTAAATACTGCCCTGGGCTGTCTTTTGCTTTTTAGTTGTACTTAGTGTCGTACTCTGTACTTGGTGTCTTGCAGGTGGCACTATATCCAGTAGGTGTAAATCTAAAGTAAGGATCTCCAAACTACAAGGCATATAGGCCAAACCCAGCTTACTACAACATTTTATCTAGCCCGCAGCTAGGGTCATTGGCCTCTCACACAGGTCTTCAGGTCAGCCTATGGTCTCTGTTTCACCCCATTATCCACAACCCGCTTTCCCTACAATCTCCAGGACAGGTACCCTTAGTTGTGCTATCATTGTGCCGTTATTGGTTGCTAGGAACGTTGGGATCCTAGCAACCAATCACCTGCTTTGCCCAGCATTGATAAGAGTATGTAATTCCTTCTGTCCAGACCTGCTCTGCCTCCACCTCCTGCTACAGCCAAGCCCCTGGGTTCTCCAGGCTTCCAGCTACGCTGTAAGTGTGTATGTTAGGGGTGGACTCTGATGGGGGCATTATTTTTTGACCCACAAATATTAATAAAATATAAATGTGGCTCCTATCCTGAAGTTTGGAGACCCCTAATCCAAAGAAGAGCTGTGGCTGCCACTGAACCCAGTGAAAATTAATCCTTTGTTTTATGGTTCTGTTTTTTGTAACATGGCTCTAAATTTTGTGTTTTCCTTATTTAAAACTTTTCTAACCTTACGCACTGCCTTCTTCTTATTCTTCTTTGTGTAGTCCGCATTAAAGTGAGCAAATGCATACTCCACCAAGGCAGCGAACACAAAAACATAGCATATGAGGAAGTAGACATCCAGAGCTTTGATAGCAGACGCTCTGGGCAGAGAAGATCGAGCGCAGTCCATCAGAGTGGTCATTGTGAGTACAGTGGTGATACCTTAACAGAGAAAATCATTTGGTAATGTTTGTGTGGCTTTATACAATAAAGATTGTACAGAACAAATGACAGCTTTAATCAGTGATCCAGTGAATGATGTCAGAATTCCTGATCTGTATACTGTTCTTGTTTTTGATCAATGATAATCAGTGGTTAAAGAGATTTGAAAAGAAACACAATGAAAAGAGATGGATAATAAACATTTACTGAAAAGTTGATTATCTCACTGTTTTGAGACTCAGCCCACACTGGTGCGATGCGGAAACACTGCGAGTCCAGTGCAGGTTTCCGCATCCCACCTGATTCACACAGTGGTTCGAACTGAGATCTGCAAACCGCTGGGGGTGTCAGTGTAAAGTTAATGACACCATCAGATCGGTTCACAGATTGCAGTGCAAACTGTGAAATGGTGCAGGAATCGGATCGCATAGATGTGAACACCCATGCAATCTGATTCCAGTGCGGACCGAAAAAGGGTCCTGCACCATTTTGGTGCGAATGCGATGCAATTTTAGCCATAAAGCTTGTATGGGTGAAATCGCATCTCACAGGCATCGCATGTGTTCTGCACAGCAATGCAGTGTGAATCCCATGCAATGTCTGTCATCGCACTAGTGTGAACCGGCACTGGTCAAATCTGTTACAATGAGCAGTAACCTTTCAAGGAAATTTGACTTACTTGCATACAGTTTCATAAGGTTATCACACCGTGAATGTAATTTCTGCAGCCATTACCAATTACCTAGTGAAACTCTTGCAGGAACTGCCGACTGACTGATCCAGAAAGAGACCCATGACATGGTCACCAGTAAAATGGATGGAACATAAGACTGTATAATGTACATTCCTCTGTTCCTCTTCATCTGGAAGCTTAGGGTCAGCCGGGGAAACTGACCCGCTGAAAAATAAAACAGTCAACATTTTCTTTTCATTTGTAATTGGCTGCATCCTAAGAAAAGCAGATCTTGCTTCTCTTGATCTTTGTTAGAAAACATTTTCTAACAAATAGTAGGCATGGGAGGGTATGAAAAAAGAAAGATATCTATAATTGAATCATTATTAAGTGATAATAAAGGAGTATATATTCACCATACCAGTATAACATAAATGTATCAGATGTTCAAACTAATTTAATTGATGCAGGTAAAAGAAAGTCCCCATGATCATTTCATACTGTATAGCACACTTCATCAAACATTTTGGGAACTCCTGCAACACAGACAGTATGTGATACTGTAAAAGGCACTACCTTTTACCCAAATCAATACAGTCAATAACAAATAACATTTTGCTGCATTGATATGTTAATTACAGGATCCTTCAGTATTTCTTATGGATTCATTTTTCATTTTGGAACCAAACACCTCTGATTATTTGTCATTTAAACCAGTGGGCCCAAACTGCATCCCACTGGCTTTGGGTCACCATACAGTATCTAACACTTTGACCAACAATATGTCACTATTCCTCCCATTGACACCAACAACAAGTATTCCTTCCAATGATCCCATTGATGGTGCACTATTCCTTCCACTGACCCTATGAGGCATTATTCCTTCAGCCATCACTCCAGGTAATTTTTTGGATTCCCCATCATTTTATCCAGGTGACAATGGTCACAAGGCCAAAAAGGAGGATAAAACTCCTTAGCTCGGTCCCAAGCAGCAGTCAAAACCAGACACAAATACTGTACTTTAAACCTTTTTTTCAAAGACAGAACAGCAAAAACATGCTGTGCTGAAACTGTTTAATCTTAGGGGAGTAAGAACAAGATTTAGTTCGGTAGGGAGATAGTAAAAGGAAGGTATTTTGGACAGCCTGCACCAGAGGAGACAACAAGGTTTTTTTGGGGGGGTTTTGTCCCTCTCTTCCCATTTCTCCACGTATAGTGGAAATGGGGAGTGGAGGGGATTGTGGTCTCGGGAGGGGATAAGGGGCTAGGGAACGAGGAAAGGGAAACAGGGATTGAGAAAAAATTGAGTTAAGGGAAGAAGCGGCTAAAATAAGAGATTAAAATTAGGAAAATATATGGATTAATTAAGGCTTTTGGATGTAATCATAGGGGTAAAATAAATACAATTTGAAGAAGGAATAGTGATTGTGTTATTAATTGTCCTCTAAACTGGAATTCAAAAAGGCCTTTTGGATGTATTTTTTTTTTCTTGATGTATTTTTTTTATGTATTTTTTTATTTCGTTTTTTGTATTATATGGGTAAAAACAATATAATTTGAATAGTATATGAGATATTTGCCGTCTTCGAAACTGTAATGTAATATCTATATACCTTGTTTGTTTAAAAAAAAAAAAGAATAAGGAAAATAAAGAATAAAAAAAAAATTATAAAAATCTTAAAAGTGTATATTTTCTTTACAGTTTAAGCATTATTCCACCCTAGGCTCAATGGCGTTGGGGAAACTTTTTTTGGGGGGGGGGCGGCAAACAATATAAACCCCCCATTGGTGGGCATCACTAATCCCATTTCCAGCAGCTGCCCCTTGCTCGGCAGCGTCAGCGGCCTCCCATTCTCCTGCTCTCTATCACCGGCGGCCTCCCATTCTCCTGCTCTCCATCATCGACGGCCTCCTGTTCCCTTGCTCTCCATGGCGGCAGCTTCCACTGCTCAGCGGCCTCCTGTTCTCCTGCTTCCCATGGTGGCGGCTTCCGTTTTCGTCTCACACCCGCTTCTGATTGGCCAGATTGAGGATCAGTGTTTCAACAGCGAATATTCATTAGCTGTTGTAAAACACCTGGGGGATCTCCGATGGCATGCTCTGCAACCTGAACCCACCCGATTTTGAAGCCTATTAGAGCCGCTGTAATTCATGCGCCCAGTGCCCTGAAAGGGGCCAGACGCATGAATAGGGGGTGGATATACAGTAGGGGTAAAGTGGAGAGAAAGGGCAGCTCCCGGGCAGCCCTAATGGACAAACCACCACTGCCTAGGCTGATATTTTTTTGTAGAGATACTATTGTGCTGAATCACCCACCAGCTTGTTGCATCTCTTCAAAGTTCTGTCTCTGGAAGTGATAGCTACATCAACTGTAAACAGCCATTTATTTTGAACTACAGATAATGCATTAAGACCACGACTACATGAATGAGATGTCAGCAAAGCATTCCATAAACATTATCTATATTTGCTGAGCATTCATGTCAATTGAGAGGGTAGTTCAGGGTTTCTCAACTGGAGTTCCTCGGAAAACCCTAGTGTTGTGCGAGAAACCCCCAGGGGTTCTGAGACAAATCAACATTGTAGTGAACGTACTGTATATCCACCCAATGTTGTTTTCAATGCACACTGACAGTGAGTACTATTAGCACACATTGATGCCCGGTGTCCCCTCTGTAGTTCCAGCTTCTGTAAACTGAGACAGCTGCTCCTGGAGGAGTGGAGAGATCGGGAGCACATTGCTGAAGTAGCAGGTGAAATGCTGTGTATGGGGTGTGATCAAGGGTCAAGTCCTGGGGAAAAAAGTGTGGGAACTCCCACCCGAGATCCACTCCCCCACCAAGAAAAAAAAATGATACGCTCATATGCATAATTACTAAACCGCATGTTTTTTTAGAAAGAAATCCCACGATAACTTGCGGCAGACCTCCGCAATGTCTCCTGGGAACAATGACAAAAGCTCCCAGGAGACATTGCGGCATCGAGGAAGTGACGGTATACCCACACACTACCCGATGAATCCATATACAGGAAGCGGCCAGTAACATAAAGGATTACTAAGGTTCGCCTGCCCCTGACAGTGACTCGAGCCGGGCATCGCCGCTTAGTGAAGGATTGGCTCGGGCGGCTCGGCTGCTCTAGTCCTGTAAAGGGAACTGCGTTCCTGCTGTGAAAAAAGTGCAGGAACTCCGTTCCCACGCGTTCCCGCAGGACTTGAGCCCTGGGTGTGATGCTCTATATGTCAGCACTGAATGCAGACTGCAGAGAGCGGTAGCACCTTGCTGAAACAGGAGGTGACATCCTGTGTATGGCAGTGCTGAATGCATACTGTGGAGAGGGGGAGCAGATAGCTAGACCACGTGGCTGGATGTAGCAGGAGGTGACATCCTGCGTATGGCAGCACTGAATGCAGACTCCATGTTGTCTCCCAGGGGGCATTGCGAGGGGGGATGACGTGCTCAACGCTCAGGCCGCGGCTGGAGGATATCTATAAAACGAATAAAAATGTGAGTTTAAAAAAAAAAATATATATATATATATATATATATATATACCAAATTCTTTTAAGGGGACTGAGCAGCAGGGGATGAAGAGGAGTTGAAAAGGAGCTCCACTTTAAAGGTAAAATATTTGTTGTCCTCTCGTTTTACTTCCTATAAGGAACCCTGCTGTTCTAATGAAGAAGGAACTGCTGATCTGCTGAATAATGTGAATAATGAACAGCTCAGGATATTGATTGCAGAGAACTGATGTATACAGTTATAGGAGATGTCTGACAAGGGAAATTAGATACACATCTTGCAGATCTCACTCATGAAAGAAAGCCATCTCTTGTGCAGAAAATCTGAGCAGCTGTCAGGGCAAATGTGCTTGCTGTGATTCATTACTATTAAAATGTATTATGATATTAATATGTTATAGGCAGAGAATGCCTTCTGATAACCAAGAACACAAATGTACAAAAGTATTTTCCCCCCTTCTGATTTTTTATTTGTTTACATATTTGTCACACTTAAATGACTCAGATCATCAAACAAATTTTATTATTACACAAAGACTACCTCAGTAAATACAAAATTCAGTTTTTAAATGATGGTTTCATTTATTTAAGGCAAACAATCTCACCAAACCTGCCTGGTTTTATGTGAAAAAAGTAATTGCCCCCTTAACATAACTGGTTGTGCCACCCTTGGCGATAACAACTGCAATCAAGCGTTTGCGATAACTGACAATGAGTCCTTCACATTGCTATGGAGCAATTTTGGCCATATTGGAGGGTTTTCCAGCATGAATGGCCTGTGTAAGGACATGATACAGCATCTCAATTGGATTTAAGTCCGGCCTTTGACAAGGCCACTCTAAAGGAAAATGTTGCTTTGTTTTAACCATTTGAAGGTGGACTTGCTGTTGTGTTTTTGGATCAGTGCCCTGCTGCATAACCCAAGTGCACTTTAGCTTGAGGTCACAAACTGATGGCCGGACATTCTCCTTTAGGATTTTCTGGTAGAGCTCAGAATTCATGGTTCTATCAATTATGGTAAGTCGTTCAGGTCCTGAAGCTGCAAAGCATCCCCAGACCATTAGACTACCACCACCATGTCTGACTGTTGGTATGATGTTCTTGTTATGAAATGCTGTATTAGTTTTATGCCAGATGTAATCAGTCCACAGAATATTTGCCTAAAAGTCTTGGGGATAATTAAGATGTTTTTTGGTAAATGTGATTCTTTTTGGTCAGCAGTGGCTTTGGCCTTGGAACTCTCATGGATGCCCAGTATCTTTCTAATTGTTGAATCATAAACACTGATCTTACCTGAGACAAGTGAGGCCTGCAGTTCTTTAGATGTTGTTCTGGGTTCTTTTATGACCTCCTGGGTGAGTCGTTGTTATGCTCTTGGAGTAATTTTTGTAGGCCGGCCACTCCTGGGAAGGTTCACCACCATTCCAAGTTATCTCCTGTAACGGTCAGGGGTTAACGCCATTTACGATATTCCATTCGAGCCCAAGACAGCTTATCGACACTCCACAATCCGGCAGATGAACATGGCCCATACAGATTCCCCAGAAACGAGACACACAGCTCTGTTCTCTGGTTCAACAGGAATAGACACTTTAACTACTTGCCGACCAGCCGCCGCAGTTCTACGGCGGCAGGTTGGCTCCCCTGCGCGAGAGCCCGTAGCTCTACGTCGGCTCTCGAATCGGCCACTAGGGGCGCGTGCGATCGCCACCGGGCACCCGCGATTGCTCGTTACAGAGCGAGGACCGGGAGCTGTGTTTAAACACACAGCTCCCGGTCCTGTCAGGGGAGAAATGCCTGACCGTCTGTTCATACAGTGTATGAACAGCGATCAGTAATTTCCCCTAGTGAGGCCACCCCCTCCCCTACAGTTAGAACACACCCAGGGAACATACTTAACCCCTTCCCCGCCCCCTAGTGTTAACCCCCTCCCTGCCAGTGGCATTTTTATAGTAATCCAATGCATTTTTATAGCACTGATCGCTATAAAAATGCCAATGGTCCCAAAAATGTGTCAAAAGTGTCCGCCATAATGTCTGCGATTTTTTTACGAAAAATATGTAGAAGAATACGTATCAGCCTAAACTGAGGGAAAGAAATTGTTTTTTTATATATTTTTGGGGGATATTTATTATAGCAAAAAGTAAAAAATACATTTTTTTTTCAAAATTGTCGCTCTATTTTTGTTTATAGTACAAAAACAAAAAACCGCAGAGGTGATCAAATACCACCAAAAGAAAGCTCTACTTGTGGGAAAAAAAGAACGCCAATTTTGTTTGGGAGCCACGTCGCACGACCGTGCAATTGTCAGTTAAAGCGACGCAGTGCCGAATCGCAAAAAGTGCTCTGGTCTTTGACCAGCAATATGGTCCGGGGGTTAAGTGGTTAATGGGAAACTCAGACTTTTAGAAACCACAATGATCAATGACCCAACTCCACCCACAACCTAATACAATGAGCCCAATACACATCTTTTAGTCAGACTTTCTGGCACCAGGTCTGACACAATCCACATGAGCTAATTAGCTACAGCTGACAAGTCAGACATCATGACTAAGGCTTCTCTCACCTGCTATACAATACACATTCCTTTAGTATACATAAGTCAGACATCTGACCTTTAGACTGTGCTAACTCACAATACACATCTATCATCAATAGAACTTTCACACAATACAGTGTCAATTAGCATAACTCAATGAAAGGTCTTAGAAGCCAGACTAAAGTTAATTTACATGACAGTAGCAGACTTAATTACCACCTTAACAGTCTATGTTCCCACATTGAATGAGTCACTCTTCTATTGACCTGTTGGGTTCAGAATCAACAACCTGTAAATAGCTCTTGTAGACATTCTTGAATATATCGTGGATTTAAGACCCATGTTAAAACAATCCAAATATGTCCCTTATTTCCTGGCTTAATCTGTGTAAGAGCTCCTGGGTCCCACGGCCCTCCCGTTACATCTCCATTTGTGGATAATGGCTCTCCCTGGGGTTCACCAGAGTTCCAATTGCCTTAGAAATGGCTTTGAAACCCTTCCTAGACCGATACATGTTTATTACGTTGTTTCTAATCTGTTCTTGAATTTTTTTAGATTGTGGCATGATGTGTGGCTTTTTGTCATCTGTTAGCGTGCTTCACTTTGTCAGACAGCTTCTATTTATGTGATTTCTTTATTTAACAATTTTGAAGTAATTAGGCCTTGGTGTGGCAAGTGAAATTTAACGCAGCTTTCCAAAAAATTGTGGATAATTACAGTTCATTCATGATTCAGCACGGGAGGGGGCAATTACTTTTTCACATAGTGGCAGCCAGGTTTGAACAGTTTTTTTCCCTTAAAGTTTTCACTTTCAATGTAAGTGGCTAAGAGCGCTGATCGAGAGACGATAGACAGACCTTTTATGGTCATGACCCTTCGACAGAAGCCAGCCTGGCTGCCGTACACACGGGCCAAAGTTTGGCTGGCTTCTATTGAATCGGCTGGTGTCATCCGACATTCAGCCCATGTGTACTAGGCTTCAGTCACACACAAACTGACCACAGTTGATCAGCCAGTTTGGCCATGTGGCCAAAGCACAGAGTGTTGCTGCATCCAGAGTTCTGCTGGTGCTAGATGACTGCCATTGGACTTTGCACTGTTTTTTTTAATACGTACAAACAGCTCATGCCCTTACCAGATTTGAAGTTTGTCACCTTTTTGGTGAATTTATAGCCTGTAATGGTGAATTGCGCAAGCTCAAGTTTATCCAGGCCGTGGATCGTCTCCTGTTTCTCCGACCAGTGGTAGAGAATGTCCTCTGCTGAGTAGCCATCTGTTTTAGAGTAATATTAGTTTATTATGCAATGCCATATTCAAGCATTGTCAACAATTATTCCACATTTTCTATTTCAGTGAAGCACAATGCTGAGTAGTGACACTTTGATTCTACAGCTACATTCACGGTTTTGCTCCAGGTAAAAAAGTGCCACTTTCTCTCTGTCACACAGACAAATCTAATGAATTCAGCTGTCATTTATACACTACATGATGCTGAAACACATTTATGTACAAGCTGATTCCAATATTACTGCAATGTTTCATTTCCATATTTATGTTTTTTTATTACTATTAATAATAAAACAATTACACTTTGGTTTTTATATATAATTATTTTTTTCCTTGCTTGTCTTCTATCTATATCCTGGATCCTTAAAGGAAACTTGAACTGAGAAAGCATGGACGCTGTTCTGGGTAACCTCACCCTCCTCAAGTATTAGTTCCCTTAATTTCTTGCTGATCTAGTGGCTTCATTTTTGCAGTATGCAAAGTTTAATTTTCTAAAACTGGAGAGTGCAAAATCTGGTTCTCTGCACAGCTTCTGGGTTTCATTATCAAAGCCTAATTGAACAAGCTGCAGTTAGAAGCTGATTGGACACCATGCAGAGCTACACCAGATTTTGCACTCTCCAGTTTTAGTAAATCAACCTCATGGAGTTGAACTGCATGACTGTTCTGTCTCAGAAATGAATGGAACTAAAGAGAGCCAGGATAACAGAATTTTCAGAACCATGTCTCAGTGTGAAATGCTGCTACTATAATGATGCCCAGCTCTGCCCTTTTGTTGAGTTTACATGTAAATAACCATCATTCATATGTAAATAACGTGAACATGTATATGTAAATAGAGGCATCATTCATATGTAAATAGCGGAGGCCGGTGGCATTCATATGTAAATAAAGGTGGCATTCATATGTATATCATGCCCCTCTGCAGTAAAAAGATGATGTGCTGTAACCTCTTGCAACCAATCAGTGAGCAGTATTACTGTACAGTAATCTCTAGAAACCAATCAACAAGAAGAAATCATGTACTGTAACCTCTAGAAACTAATCAGTGAGCCGTAATGTGTGCTGTAACCTCTAGCAACCAGTCAGTAAGTGGTAATGATATGCTGTAACCTCTGGCAACCAATCGCAATCACTGCCTGATCTGTTACAGTAAACTGATTTTAATTCTAGCTGATATTTATTGTATGTCTCACAGCAGGTGGAGAGCAAAATTGCATGGGGGGGGGGGGGGCAAGAAAAATTTTGCCCAGAGGCGATTCAGTTCGCATGAGTAGCGCTATACAAGTCATTTATTCATTCAATCAACTTTAAAGACGGCCCAGACCTAACTTGCCAACTGTGCCAACAAATATCACTCTGATCAAGAAGAATCGCAAGCTGCAAAGAAAACTGGTAGTTCCAAGGGTTTCAATCTGCTTTGTCCCTCACAAAACCCAGAAGTTCCCCCTATAAAACCCAACCCAATATCACCACTATGTCCTTAGGTTCTAAATCACTTACAGCTCTCGAGGTCAAACAAGCACTCCTGCTCGTCCATTGGATACTTTGTTAAGTCCATGTCACAGGAAACAGTTGATGTTATTCTGTAAACCATAAAGGGCTTGACTTTAGCAATACCATTCTCTTTGTACAAGGTGGGTTTCATTTAGATCATGTCACAAAAAAATGATATTGATTAGGAATGAAAAAGCAATCATGTTATGAATAAAGAATGTCAGTTATGGCATTTTCTTACACTGGTTCAGCAAAAGATGGTCCAGCTTGATCCAATGTAACTATGCCATAGGTGTGCACAGCCTATTGCATTAGGGTGTGCACCGCAAAGCATAAACACGTTGTCAGTAGAGCAGTAGAGCAGTAGACAATGTTAGTAGGGCAGAGTTTGGAGTCAGTGGGGCAGTGGACGGTGTCAGTATCTTTTATTTTTACTTTTTTTTTTTTATTACTTTTTACTATTTTATTTTTATTTTCATTATTATTTATTATTATTTTTTTTTTAATAATTGTTTTATTTTTTTTTAGGAGCCTCATTGGGGGCTTTGGTGAAATATCATGGGTCTAAACAGGGGGCATCTGCAGCATACAAGGTAATTAGGGTGTACCCAGGCACACCTGGCACACCCTGTGCAAACGCCTATGCGTATACAATATTTGTGAGATCCCTAGAGAAGTTGGAAATCACTGTAAGCCTCCAATCACAGCAGTGCAACTTTAAAATCACGCTACTTCAGCGCGATTTCAAAGCCGTACACGTCAGTGCGATTTGCACTGCCAATTTCATTGTGGCTTGCGATTTCATTTAAAGGGGTTGTAAAGGTTCTTTTTTATTTTCTAAAAAGGTCCCTTTAACCTCCCTGGCGGTATGATTATTTCCGATTTTAGGTGCTGAAAGCGGTACCATTATTTGCAAGGAAATTTGGCGTTTTATACTGTAGGCCTGTAATTCAGGGTTTGACAAATTTGCTTGGAATCTAGGAGCCAGCTAAATAAGTTAGGAGCCAGAAAACGCACCCCTTCCCGACGGGCTTGCGCGCACAAGCGAACACATACGTGAGCAGCGCCCGCATATGTAAACAGTGTTCAAACCACACATGTGAGGTATCGCCGCGATTGGTAGAGCAAGAGCAATAATTTTAGCCCTAGACCTCCTCTGTAACTCAAAACATGCAACCTGTAGATTTTTTTAAACGTCGCCTATGAAGATTTTAAAGGGTAAAAGTTTGTCGGCATTCCACGAGCGGACGCAATTTTGAAGCGTGACATGTTGGGTATGAATTTACACGGCGTAAAATTATCTTTCATAATATTAAAAAAAATGGGGATAACTTTACTGTTGTCTTATTTTTTAATTGTAATTTTTTCCCAAAAAAGTGCGCTTGTAAGACCGCTGCGCAAATACGGCGTGACAGAAAGTATTGCAACGATCGCCATTTTATTCTCTAGGGTGTTAGGATAAAAAATATATATAATGTTTGGGGGTTCTAATTAGAGGAAAGAAGATGGCAGTGAAAATAGTGAAAAATGACATTAGAATTGCTGTTTAACTTGTAATGCCTAACTTGTAATACCAACGGCCACCACCAGATGGCACCAGCTCACAAGCGCCAGCGCTCGCGACCCACGGCTGGGCTCTTAAAGGGGAAGTATATATACGTCCATGTGCCCAGCCGTGCCATTCTGCCGACGTATATCGTTGTGCGGCGGTCCTTAACCACTTGCCCACCAGGTGAATTCTGGCACTTCTCTCCTTCATGTGAAAATCACAATTTTTTTGCTAGAAAATTAATCAGAACCCCCAAACATTATATATTTGTTTTAGCAGACATCCTAGGGAATAAAATGGCAGTCATTGCAATACTTTTTGTCACACCGTATTTGCGCAGCGGTCTTACAAGCGCACTTTTTTTGGATAAAAATCACTTTTTTGAATTAAAAAATAAGACAACAATACATTTTGCCCAATTTTTTTATATATTGTGAAAGATAATGTTACGCCGAGTAAAATGATACCCAACATGTCACGCTTAAAAATTGCGCCCGCTCGTGGCATGGTGTCAAACTTTTACCCTTAAAAATCTCGATAGGCGACGTTTAAAAAATTCTACAGGTTGCATTTTTTGAGTTGCAGAGTAGGTCTAGGGCTAGAATTATTGCTCTCACTCTAACGATCGCGGCGATACCTCACTTGTGTGGTTTGAATACCGTTTTCATATGCGGGCGCTACTCGCGTATGCGTTTGATTCTGCGCGCGAGCTCGTCGGGACGGGGCGCTTTAAAAAATTTTTTTTTGGTTTTCTTATTTATTTTTATTTAGTTTTATAATTTTTTACACTGAAAAAAAAAAAAAAAAAATTGATCACTTTTATTCCTATTACAAGGAATGTAAACATCCCTTGTAATAGAAAAAAGCATGACAGGTCCTCTTAAATATGAGATCTGGGGTCAAAAAGACCTCAGATCTCATAATTAGACTTAAATGCAAAAAAAAAAATAAAAAAAAAAAAATGTCATTTTTTCAAATGACAAAAAAAAAAATGTTTCTTTAAGAGGCTGGGCGGGACTGACATTTTGACGTCACTTCCGCCCAGCAGAGCTATGAGGACGGGTGAAGGAGATTTCTCCTTCAGTCCCGTCCCCGCTCAGCTGCCGGACACATCCGATCCCCTCCGCCGCTACCGACGGCTCCGGTAAGCGGCGGAGGGCGCGGGAGAGCGGCGGGAGGGGGGGGGGGGGCCCTCTCCCGCCACCGATAACGGCGATCTCGCGGCGAATCCGCTGCGGAGACCGCCGTTATCGTGTACACCACCGCCCCCTGAAAAGATGAATATCTCGGTTGTGGCAGCAGCTGCTGCCGTTATCGAGATATTCAACTTTAAAAAGAGGACGTCTTTTTGACATGGGGCGGTGGTCAAGAGGTTAAGTGGTTAAAGGAACCTATTTAGAAAATAAAAAACAAACCTTTAACAGAAATCTATGCAAGTTGCAATGACATTGGTAAAAAGTAGTGCAGGAACTCTTCATAATCGCAATGTAGTGCGACTTTTCATGCGATTTGGAAAAATCGCATGACAAATCACACCAATGTAAACGAAGGCTTATAGTCACTGCTACTCCAGTGATCTCCACTAGCTTCTGGGTCTCTTGTGAACACACAAGATTAGCTGCTCTGCAAGGGCAGAGAATGCTTTGCATTTTCTCAATGAATATGGATCCTATGACTTCATTGTTTTCTGAGTCCCTGCCTTGTAACAAGGAGTTCTAAATCCCCATACTTCTCATAACTTGGTTCCTTTAGAAGGGCCAGTAATTATTATTATTTCAATAGTCAGTAAAGAGTACTTCAAGTGCCGTTATCCCTTTTTAAACACCTGACATAGGAAGTTACATTGTTTGGATGATTAATTTATAACAGTGTTCTTAGTAGAGGTCATTAAAGACAATTGCTTACCTACTGCTGTATAGGATGACACCATCTGGCTGGAGTCGGATTAGCTTGTTTTCCACGGTCACATCATGAAACCAGGCATTCTTGGAATTTACAATAAAGGTATCTGGAAGCCAAAGTTTCTCAACAAATCTACTGTCAAAGCCAAGAGTTTTGTTGGTATGGTTGTAAGAAAGCCTTTCATCCCTCCAGCTCTGACGCAGGAAAACTGTCATTGTGTATTCCTAAACAATAACAAGACTGACTGATGGTTTCACAAAGCACTCTACAAAAAATTAACATTAAACATCATTTTTCAGGATAAGATCACTTTCAAAGCAAATGCAGGATAATATTCAAAAGGTGAAAGGCCTGCTTAACCTCTTGGCGCCGGCCGCAAGCAAATATGCGACCTCTCGGCAGATGGGCCTTGACACAGAGCGGGCGCATATTTGTGTGCATTAGTGCTGAGAGCGTGTGCCCTGCGTGCTGCTGTCACAGTTAGCGCCGGCTAACGGAAAGCTCCCAAGCGCTTTTTGCGATCAGGAGCTTTCTGATCATGTGATCGCCATGATCGGCGGTCACATGGTCATAAACCGGATGCCTGGAGGCGCCGGCGCCAAGGGGTTAAGAGCAGACATCACAATATGCCTCCTTGAGGTTGGGCTCACAGTTATGCAAATTGGATGCAGGTTTCCACGCATCCAATTCGCATGACAGGAGAGTGTGCCCGGTTCTAAATGGAGCCAGTTCACACATCTCTGTGGCGGCTGCGGAGTGGATTGCACAGAGGTCCTGTGCATTTTGGCTCTGTTTCAATGTTCTGTTTGAATTCAGGCAAAAACTTGGGCCTGATTCGTCCCTGAAACGGAGAACAGCAATGCCCCTGCTGTGAGTCGCTCCACACAGCAGTGTGAACCCAACCTAATGCCTTGTACAAACTATCACGATTTCCAACAAGAAAACAGTGGTTTTCTTTTCAGCAGGAAAATGGCTGAAATTTGTCTTGCATACACACAGTGAGGCCTCGT
This sequence comes from Rana temporaria, assembly GCF_905171775.1. Taxonomy (NCBI): domain Eukaryota; kingdom Metazoa; phylum Chordata; class Amphibia; order Anura; family Ranidae; genus Rana; species Rana temporaria. The sequence goes on along the minus strand of NC_053498.1, from coordinate 103,290,883 downwards.
ACACACGACCAAGTTTCTCGGCAAAAACCAGCAAGAAACTTGCTAGGAGATATTTTTTTGCCGAGGAAACCGGTCGTGTGTACATTTTCGACGAGGAAACTGTCGAGAAACTCGACGAGCCAAAAAGAGAGCAAGTTCTCTATTTCCTCGACGGGAATGGAGAAACTTGCCTTGTCGAGTTCCTCGACAGCCTAACAAGGAACTCGACGAGGAAAACGATGTGTTTCGCCAGTCGAGTTCCTCGGTCGTGTGTACGAGGCCTCACACTAATCTTGTTTGAAATTCCAAACGTCAAAAAAACGGTGACGTAGAACACGTACGACGAGCCGCGATCAATGAAGTTCAATAGGCAGTTTGGCTCTTCTGCTTGATTCTGAGCATGCGCAAACGCGATTTGCGACAGGAATTTTTCCTGTCACGAAAATTGAGATCCTGCTCTCAATCTTTTCTTGACTGAAAAATGCGATGGAGCATACTCACGGTCAGAATTTGCGACAAAAACCTCACATCGAACTTTTCTCTTCGGGAATCGCGATCGTGGGTACGAGGCATTAGACTTTACTTATAATATGTCCCTCTCTGATTTAATTTCAGTTTGGTAATGCAACCTGACTTTTTCTGACTTCCTCGCTAAGCCCTATCAACTCTAAATTCACTATCCAATAGGACTATTTGATTGGACAGTAATGTCACTCTCGTTGGAAGATTATCACTCAGACCTGCCTCTTGAAATCCTTGTCAGAGTGACTTCCACTATAGGTTCCAATTGTCTGCATCTTAACCTCATATCAGGTATCAGGGCTATAGAAATCTATTGGGGCACCTTGGGAGATCAATGATAGCATTTATACACCTGGATGGACTTTGGGGGTTATTTACTAAAGGCAAATCCACTTTTCACTACAAGTACAAACTACAAGTGCAAAGTGCACTTGAAATTGCACTGAAAGTGCACTTGGAAGTGCAGTCGCTGTAAATCTGAGGGGTAGATCTGAAATGAGGGAAAACTTGCTGATTTTATTATCCAATCATGTACAAGCAAAAATGCTGTTTTTTTAATTTTCCTTGCATGTCCCCCTTGGCTCTCCAGCGACTGCACTTCCAAGTGCACTTTACCCTTGAAGTTTGCACTTGTAGTGCAAAGTGGATTTGCCTTTAGTAAATAACCCCCTTTGTTTGGACTTTATTTTTTATTTTTTTTTGCATGAGATTGCGCACTACTAATATTTTTACGGAATTTGTGTGCTTTAGTATTCAGCTTATTTTTAGTGCAGCAGTCTCGCTTTAATTGTGGCCAAGCACAAGTTCCAGGAATTTTTTAACAATTTTTTTTCTTTACAATTTGTACTTGTGTTAGAGACTGATGCCGCATACACACGATCATTTTTCGGCATGAAAAAAAATGTTGTTTTAAAAAAATATCATTTAAAATGATCGTGTGTGGGCTTCACATCATTTTTCAGGTTCTGAAAAACGACAAATTTTTTTTCGAACATGCTGCATTTTTTAACGTCGTTTTAAACAATGTCGTTTTTCGGGTTGTAAAAAATGATCGTGTGTGGGCTAAAACGATGTTAAAAACCCGCGCATGCTCAGAAGCAAGTTATGAGATGGGAGCGCTCGTTCTGGTAAAACTACCGTTCATAATGGAGTAAGCACATTCATCACGCTGTAACAGACAAAAAAGTGCGAATCGTCTTTTACTAACAAGGAATCAGCTAAAGCAGCCCAAAGGCGAATAGAAGTTTCCCTTTATAGTGCCGTCGTATGTGTTGTACGTCACGGCACTTTGCTAGATCATTTTTTAAAAATGACGTGGTTTTAATGATGAAGTTGGAAAAACATAGTTTATGCTGAAAAATGATCGTGTGTACGCGGCATGAGCCTCCACATGGGTGGGAAAAAAGGGCCCGGATTTACGTAGATGCGCGTATCTTTGTGCGGGCGTAACGTATCCTATTTACGTTACGCCTCCTCAACTTTTACAGGCAAGTGCCGTATTCTCAAAAGAAAGTTGCGGCGGCGTATCGTAAATAGGCCGGCATAAGCTCGCCTAATTCAAATGTGGTAGATGTGGGCGTGTGTTATCAAAATCCCAGTGCGCATGCTCCAAATTAACCCGCAAGAAGCCAATGCTTTCGACGTGAACGTAAATGACGCCCAGCCCTATTCGCGAACGACTTACGGAAACGACGTAACATTTTCAAAATTCGACGCGAGAACATCGTCCATACTTAACATTGTTACGCCTCATGTACGCCTCATATAGCAGGGGTAACTTTACGCCGGGAAAAGCCTAACGTAAACGGCGTATCTGTACTGCGTCGGCCGGGCGTACGTTCGTGAATTCGCGTATCTAGCTGATTTACATATTTCTAGGCGTAAATCAGCGTACACACCCCTAGCGGCCAGCGTAAATATGCAGTTAAGATCCGACGGCGTAAGAGACTTACGCCGGTCGGATCTAATAGAAATCTATGCGTAACTGATTCTAAGAATCAGGCGCATAGATACGACGGCTCAGACTTAGAGATACGACGCCGTATCTGGAGATACGCCGTCGTATCTCCTTTGAGAATCTGGGCCTAGGACTTTATTCTACAATTTTTCTGGCAGTGCCTCCACTTAGTTGCCTCTTGTAGTAGCAAGTAGGATCTCTGATTGAGACGACCTTGGCTTCATGTAAATTCACTTACCCAGATCTTAAAACAGAAATTTACTCATAACACCTTGATAAAAAATAATGTTCTTTAGCAAGGAACATACTTTACACTTAATATTTACGCTACTACCGGTAAGATTAGTGTGTGCTGTAAATTGCCTCCAGCATTGCTCTTATTTCCATTTTGCTGAAGCCCAGAGTCCCTGAGCAGCAGTAAATCATAAAGCAGAACTAAACACATACATTTAACGGTTTCCAAAAACAATTACATTCCTGGATTGCTGTGATTGCCAACTGTCACATTTGCTTGTGTCCTCAACCAAACTGTCAAACCATCAAATGGCTGTGTCATAACTGATCACACGTGCAGCACCAAGGTAATTGCAGATCAAACAGAAGCAGCTTCCTTGGCTGTAAAGGATAGGAGGGCTTATTTCTGGTCAGCAAATCAGCCTCTACAAATTCGGCAGTGCCTAAAAATACCTAAAAATGGAGAGCACATGAGCAGCCAAGGGTAAAACAGTTCATTACTGGATTGTACACAGGATAGGCACTTATTTTTAATGTTTTACATACCTGCAAAAGGGGCCAGCCTGAAGTTATCTAGCAGGACTTAAAGCGGGGGTTCACCCTTAGAGGGCACTTTTTCCCCTTAGCTTCCTGCTCGTTTTCTCTAGGGGAATCGGCTATTTGTATTAAAATATGTGCAGTACTTACCCGTTTTCGAGCTGCATCTTCTTCCGTCGCTTCCGGGTATGGGCTTCGGGAATGGGCGTTCCTTCTTGATTGACAGTCTTCCGAGAGGCTTCCGACGGTCGCATCCAGCGCGTCACGATTTTCCGAAAGAAGCCGAACGTCGGTGCGCAGGCGCAGTATAGAGCCGCACCGACGTTCGGCTTCTTTCGGCTACGAGTGACGCGATGGATGCGACCGTCGGAAGCCTCTCGGAAGAATGTCAATCAAGAAGGAACGCCCGATCCCGAAGACCCATACCCGGAAGCGACGGAAGAAGATGCAGCTCGAAAATGGGTAAGTACGGCTCATATTTTAATACAAATAGCCAATTCCCCTAGACCGAACGAGCAGGAATCTAGGGGAAGAAAAATTTTTTTTTTAGAAATGGGTGAACTCCCGCTTTAATTTTCTGACTAAAGTTTCAGTTTAACAAAAGACAGCCCAGACCTAGAATGCCTTTTATATATTTATTGTAGAGCTTGGGGGATTGACTGGAGTACCAAAGGAGATAAGGTAGCAACAGTTTTGTTTCAAGTTGATATTCCCTGAATGAATGCTCAGTCTTCTATGCTCTAGGTCTGTGACTGCACAAAAAACCTGAGGAGGTTCTTGTGAAACTTCATTACATCCAGATCTAATAGAGCCATTTTATTCTGCAAGAATGCCCCAACATTGCCTGCATGTAATTGGATGCAAGTGCTCTCCAGCTGGAAATTTTCCAACAGGCTCCTTTGACAAAAGTTTATTGAACAGTTGACTATATTGAATCAAATGGTGTCGCCAGAGAAATACAGTACAAAACAGGCCAAAACTACGCTGTTCAATAAGAGTCAACTGTCATTGTATGTTGGCCAGTTTTCAGTGACAGTGGACTTCAACCAGTGGCTGAGCTAACACAGACAGATGGATCCCAGACAGAAATCAGAGCTCCTAAGTGCTAAGGACCCTTCCAAAATGCTGCATATACTTTTTGATTCTATTCCACCCCCCCCCCCCCCCCATGAATCTTCCACATAATCTAAAGCAGTGGTCTCCAAACTGCGGCCCGGGGGCCAGATGTGGCCCTTTGCTTGCTTTTACCCGGCCCGGGGCCATAATTCCCCCCCCCCATGACACCAATGAAAGGGCACAATTCATCCCAATGAGACCAACAATGGGGCCCAATGACACTCAATAATTGGGGCCAAATTCCTCCCAATGAGACCAACAATGGTGCCCAATGACACCCAATAATTGGGGCCAAATTCCTCCCAATGAGACCAACAATGGGGCCCAATGACACCCAATAATGGAGCACAATTCCTCCCAATAGGGCCCGGTGACACCCAATAATGGAGCACAATTCCTCCCAATGGGGCCCAATGACACTCAATATATGGGACACAATTCATCCCAACGAGACCAACAATGGGGCCCAATGACACCCAATAATAAAGCACAATTCCTCCCAATGGGGCCCAATGACACCTAATAATGGAGCACAATTCCTCCCAATGGGGCCCGATGACACCCAATAATGGAGCACAATTTTTCCCAATGGGGCCTAATAACACTCAATAATGGGACACAATTCATCCCAACGAGACCAACAATGGGGCCCAATGACACCCAATAATGGAGCACAATTCCTCCCAATGGGGCCCAATGACACCCAAAAATGGAGCCCAATCCCTCCCAATGGGGCCCAATGACACCCAATAATGGAGCCCGATTCCTCCTATTGGGGCCCAATGACACCCAATAATGGAGCCCAGTTCCTCTCATTGGGGCCCAATGACACCCAATAATGGGGCACAATTATTGAGACCCACAATGGGGCCCAATAATAGGGCACTATTACTCCCAATTAAACCAACAATGGGGTCTAATGATGGGGCCCAATTTCTCCCAATGACACAAACAATTGGCCCCATTGACACAAATGATGGGGCACAATTCCTCCCAATGGGACCCAATGACACTCAATAATGGGACACAATTCATCCCAACGAGACCAACAATGGGGCCCAATGACACCCAATAATAAAGCACAATTCCTCCCAATGGGGCCCAATGACACCCAATAATGGAGCCCAATTCCTCCCAATGGGGCCCAATGACACCCAATAATGGAGCCCAATTCCTCCTATTGGGGCCCAATGACACCCAATAATGGAGCCCAATTCCTCCCATTGGGGCCCAATGACACCCAATAATGGGGCACAATTCCTCCCAATGAGACCCACAATGGGGTTCAATAATAGGGCACTATTACTCCCAATTAAACCAACAATGGGGCCTAATGATAGTGCCCAATTTCTCCCAATGACACAAATAATTGGCCCCATTGACACAAATGATGGGGCACAATTCTTCCCAGTGACACCAAGAATGGGGCACAATCCCGCCCCCCTCCCCCACTGACACCAATGATGAGGCACTGAAACAAACGATAAGGCATTTTTTCCTCCTCACTGATGTCAGAACTTTTTCTACGCCCGATGGTCACAGTCCGGCCCCGTAATGTCTAAAGGACAGTAAACTGGCCCTTTGTTTAGAAACTTTGGAGACCTCTGATCTAAAGCCTCGTACACACGATCGGATTTCCATGGGACAAAGCTGTGGAATTTTGTGCGAAGGGCGTTGGCCGTGATGTTGTATTACATACAAACGGCAAAGAATTGTTGCCCAACATACACAAACGTAGTGACGTACAAGACGTACTACGTGGTTTTTCAGCTCTTTAGCGGCACCCTTTGGGTAACTTTTGCTAATGTTGTCCGACAACAATTGTTCGATGGAGCTTACAAACGGTCAGATTATCCGACAACATCCTGCCATCACACAATTTCCATCTGAAAGTCCGATCGTGTGTACGGGCCTTTAGATTTGCACATTATTAACAGAACTGTGAGAAAAGCTTAACCGTTTTTTTCATTGTTTCAAATTAAGAAAATACTATTACTAAAGAACCTTATAAACGAACACAAAAGATTAATCAAGGCAGCAGTGGGATTTTGAGACTTATTGAACATGTCAGACAATGCTATAATGAAGATTCCGTCTGTGTGACATTTGCAGATTTACATACCGTTTGCAGGTTGGGGAGCAGGGGAGACTGATGACTTTTCCTATTAAAAAGAGAATCACAATGGATCTCCTGAGATGAAGTCTTTAGGGCTAAATGATTGAAATAAATTACATGCACACTGTATAATGAATTAATTTTTTGTTAAGATGGACGAACACACTTATTAAAAAACACACCTCCTCTTCTGTTATAGGTTGATTAATGAGTCTACTGTTCTTAACCACTTAACCCCCGGACCATATTGCTGGTCAAAGACCAGAGCACTTTTTGCGATTCGGCACTGCGTCGCTTTAACTGACAATTGCGCGGTCGTGCAAGTGGCTCCCGAACAAAATTGGCATCCTTTTTTTCCCACAAATAGAGCTTTCTTTTGGTGGTATTTGATCACCTCTGTGGTTTTTAGTTTTTGCGCTATAAACAAAAATAGAGCAACAATTTTGAAAAAAAATAATATTTTTTACTTTTTGCTATAATAAATATCCCCAAAAAATATATAAAAATATTTTTTTTCCTCAGTTTAGGCCGATACGTATTCTTCTACATATTTTTCATTAAAAAAAAATCGCAATAAACGTTTATTGATTGGTTTGCGCAAAAGTTATAGCGTTTACAAAATAGGGGGTAGTTTTATGGCATTTTTATTATTTTTTTTTTTACTAGTAATGGCGGCGATCAGTGATTTTTTTTCGGTACTGCGACATTATGGCGGACACTTAGGACACTTTTGACACATTTTTGGGACCATTGGCATTTTCATAGCGATCAGTGCTATAAAAATGCATTGGATTACTATAAAAATGCCACTGGCAGGGAAGGGGTTAACACTAGGGGGCGGGGAAGGGGTTATGTATGTACCCTGGGTGTGTTCTAACTGTAGGGGGGCTGGCCTCACTAGGGGAAATGACTGATCGCTGTTCATACATTGTATGAACAGACGGTCAGGCATTTCTCCCCTGACAGGACCGGGAGCTGTGTGTTTACACATACAGCTCCCGGTCCTCGCTCACTGGGCACCCAGCAATCGTGGGTGCCCAGTGGCGATTGCGCCCGCCGGGCACGGGAGTCAGGGACGAGCCGGCGGCACACATACGCCCCTAGTGGCCGCTTAGAGAGCCGACGTTATACTACGGGCTCTCGCGCAGGGGAGCCGACCTGCCGCCGTAGAACTGCAGCGGCTGGTCGGCAAGTAGTTAAAGTGTAAGTAAATCCCCCTATTGTTTTTAGTCAAGGAAGCTGCCATCTTTGTCTATGTTTAATCTACAACTGACATGATGCTGCACATGTGATCAGTTATGACACCAGCCATTGAATGGTTTGACAGCAGTTTGGTTGAGAGCACAACCAATGAGAGTGTTACATTTCAGGCACTTGGCAGAAATGAAACTGTTTTATGGATAGGTTACTTCCGCTATAAATGGTAAGTTGTATCATGAGGAGGCATGAGTGACAGAGTACTGTGTGACACATAGGCACAGGGGCGGACTGACAACTCATGGGGCCCCCGGGCAATAGAAGATTATGAGGCCCCTGGGCCTACAGATAGCCATCACGCCAGGTGACGGGGCAGCTAAAATCTCAGGATTTTCACTTTAAAAGCATGTCTTTATCGGACATATCAGGGACAGATGTAAAAAAAACGGATTTTTACATACTGTCCCTGGTTTTACTGAGCCTGGCAACCCTGATGGGGCCCCCTAGTGGCATGGGGCCCTTGGGCAGTGCCCGAGAGCCTGAATGGTCAGTCCGCCCCTGCACAGGCATTAGATTGTCTATGGATCTGGTTGTTTTGAACATATACTGTATGTGATCTGTCTCCCAACACGTGTAAAGGGTAGTGAATCACAGGCTAGTCTAACTCTAACAATGCATAGGCCTCAGTAGTTTACATTACCATGTTTACTTCAGATATATGGTCAATGCTGGTGACTTCTATATCTACTGCAACAATTACAGGAGGCCCTGAAAAATGAATAAAGACATACGTAAATACAGCACAGTCCTGTTGTACAAAATGGAATTAGAAAAAGGGTGCACCGACTGCTATCAAAGTGCAAGGGACTCAGAAAGCGAATCACATCTTCTCATCAGTGTATTAACTTGGGTGTAAATCAGTGGTCTCCAAACTGCGGCCCGGGGTCCAGGTGCGGCCCTTTGCTTTCCTCTATCCGGCCCTTAGAACATTATTCCTTCAACTGACACCAAAGATGAGTCACCATTTCTCCCACTGACACCATTAATGGGACACTATTCCTCCCACTGACACCATAGATGGGGCACTACTCCTCCTGCTGAGACCAATGATGGGGCACTATTCCTCCCACTGACACTGTTATAGGGGCACTATCGCTTCCATTGATACCATCCATGGTGCGCTATTCCTCCCACTGACACCATTGGCAGGCACTATTCCTTCCATAGAAACCAACCATGGGACACTATTCTTCCTGCTAAAACCAAACATTTTAAAACTAATGATGGAGCAATGTTTACTCTCACTGATGCCGGCACATTTTCTACTCACACTGGCCACAGTTCGGCCCCTGTAAAGTTTGAAGGACACTAAACTGGCCCTTTGTTTAAAAAGTTTGGAGACCCCCTGGTGTAAAGTATATCTACGAATACTAATCTGTAGACATGAGTTGCATTTTAACACTGTGCAAATCAGCACTTAAAATATATGAAATCTTATAATTGTCCTTTTAAAATTGCGGTTTCATCCGTGTGGTGGCTCATGCAAAAAATGGGATCCTCATTGTGTAGTATTTACAAAAATGTGTATAATGCCAGCTGCTGAAATCCTCCTTTCTCCAAAAAGATCTCAAAATGTAAGTCCTTATTCCCAGCACTAGAATATGCACATGTGCAAAGTTCCTTAATGAACAATCCTCTTAGGCCCCGTACACACGTCCGAGAAACTCGATGGGCAAAACACATTGTTTTGCTCGTCGAGTTCCTTGTGAAGCCGCCGAGGATTTCGGCGAGCCGAAATTTCCCATTGAACAACGAGGAAATAGAGAACATGTACACACGACCGGGTTTCTCGGCAGAATACGGCTCCGATCGAGTTTCTGGCTGAATTCTGCCGAGAAACTCGGTCGTGTGTACGGGGCCTGAAAGTTATCTTCATGGCAATATCTTTAAAGCTCACCAGATAGTAGGACCCCTCTTGAATAATGAATCAAATCACACTTGTGCTTAACAAAGACGTGTGACGGGAACCGGAGGTTGCGGTGCAGCCATCTTTGAATGGATGTGTGATCTTTCCCTTATACCAGGGGTCTCCTAACTTTCTAAACAAAGGGCCAGCTTACAGTCCTACAGACTTTAAGGGGGCCGGACTGTGGTCATTGGGAGTAGAAAAGAACTCAATGTCAGTGGGGAAAAAGCAATGCCCCATCTTTGGTGTCAGTGGGAAGAATATTGGTGTAATTTCAAGGAATTGTGCCTCTTCATTAGTGTCGGTGGGGGCAATTATGCCCCATTTTTGGTATCAGTGGGTGAAATAGTGCCCCAAGGCCGAATAAAACCATGCAAAGGGCCGCATCTGGCCCCCGGGCCACAGTTTGGAGACCACTGCCTTGTACAGTATAAGTAAGCATATTGGAAATAACCAAATAAATGAATGTTGTCGAGCCTGTCTCTTTAAAATTGTGTGTTAATCATTATAAACATATCAATTCAAATGCATTATCATATATATATATTCAAATGTGACAGGGATCTTCTAAAAATCCCCCAAAAAAACATAGTTGGTAAATATATATATTATGCTCCATCCTATGAATAAAAGTCAATCAAAAACACAGTGAACAACATAAAAAATTGCAACTCTCAAACAGTCCTTAAAATTAAAATCATGTGATACAGTTCATTAGTGACTTCCCACCACCTTTCAACTTATGTGCTCACCTTTCCTTTTGACCTCTCTTACTAGGTCAATCCACCCTTCCCTCTATGTTGGGGGTCACGCTTCCCCCTATGTTGGGGGTCACGCTTCTCCCTATGTTGGGGCATGTAATATTGGACTCCTCTGTGCCCCTCTTCCTCCTCCTTTATGCCCCTTGGTATCCTGACCCTCAATCTGTGATCGGGTGTATGGCCCTTTAAAATTGCGGTTTCATCCGTGTGGTGGCTAATGCAAAAAATGGGATCCTCATCAGGGGCGGACTGACAGTTCATGGGGCCCCCGGGCAAAAGGAGATCATGGGGCCCCCTGTGTCTCCGCCCATGTGTCCCCGCCCACGTTAAAGCTACATTCACACAAAGTCCCACCTACATATTGCACTGCCCACATTGCAGGCGTTCAAAGAATTTCTCTACACACTGTTCAAAATAAATGTTTATTATAGGAATTAAAACATTCTTCCCACTGATGATCACCAATGTAAGGGACATTCTTCCCACTGATCACCAATGTAAGGAACATTCTTCCCACTGGCCACCAATGTAAGGGACATTCTTCTCACTGATCACCAATGTAAGGAACATTCTTCTCACTGATCACCAATGTAAGGAACATTCTTCTCACTGATCACCAATGTAAGGAACATTCTTCCCACTGATCACCAATGTAAGGAACATTCTTCCCACTGATCACCAATGTAAGGAACATTCTTCCCACTGATCACCAATGTAGGGACATTCTTCCCACTGATCACCAATGTAAGGGACATTCTTCCCACTGATCACCAATGTAAGGAGCATTCTTCTCACTGATCCCCAATGTAAGGGACATTCTTCTCACTGATCACCAATGTAAGGGACATTCTTCTCACTGATCCCCAATGTAAGGGACATTCTTCTCACTGATCACCAATGTAAGGGACATTCTTCTCACTGATCACCAATGTAAGGGACATTCTTCTCACTGATCACCAATATAAGGGACATTCTTCCCACTGATCACCAATGTAAGGGACATTCTTCCCACTGATCACCAATGTAGGGACATTCTTCCCACTGATCACCAATGTAAGGGACATTCTTCCCACTGATCACCAATGTAAGGGACATTCTTCCCACTGATCACCAATGTAAGGAACATTCTTCTCACTGATCACCAATGTAAGGAGCATTCTTCTCACTGATCACCAATGTAAGGAACATTCTTCTCACTGATCACCAATGTAAGGGACATCCTTCCAACTGACCACCAATGTAAGGGACATTCTTCCCACTGATCACCAATGTAAGGGACATTCTTCCCACTGATCACCAATGTAAGGAGCATTCTTCCCACTGATCACCAATGTAAGGGACATTCTTCTCACTGATCACCAATGTAAGGAACATTCTTCTCACTGATCACCAATGTAAGGGACATCCTTCCAACTGACCACCAATGTAAGGGACATTCTTCTCACTGATCCCCAATGTAAGGGACATTCTTCTCACTGATCACCAATGTAAGGAACATTCTTCCCACTGATCACCAATGTAAGGAACATTCTTCCCACTGATCACCAATGTAAGGAACATTCTTCTCACTGACCACCAATGTAAGGGACATTCTTCTCACTGATCACCAATGTAAGGGACATTCTTCTCACTGATCACCAATGTAAGGGACATTCTTCCCACTGATCACCAATGTAAGGGACATTCTTCCCACTGATCACCAATGTAAGGGACATTCTTCCCACTGATCACCAATGTAAGGAACATTCTTCCCACTGATCACCAATGTAAGGAACATTCTTCCCACTGATCACCAATGTAAGGAACATTCTTCTCACTGATCACCAATGTAAGGAGCATTCTTCTCACTGATCACCAATGTAAGGGACATTCTTCCCACTGATCATCAATGTAAGGGACATTCTTCCCACTGATCACCAATGTAAGGAACATTCTTCTCACTGACCACCAATGTAAGGGACATTCTTCTCACTGATCACCAATGTAAGGGACATTCTTCCCACTGATCACCAATGTAAGGAACATTCTTCCCACTGATCACCAATGTAAGGGACATTCTTCCCACTGATCACCAATGTAAGGGACATTCTTCCCACTGATCACCAATGTAAGGAACATTCTTCTCACTGACCACCAATGTAAGGGACATTCTTCTCACTGATCACCAATGTAAGGGACATTCTTCCCACTGATCACCAATGTAAGGGACATTCTTCCCACTGATCACCAATGTAAGGGACATTCTTCCCACTGATCACCAATGTAAGGAACATTCTTCCCACTGATCACCAATGTAAGGAACATTCTTCCCACTGATCACCAATGTAAGGAACATTCTTCCCGCTGATCACCAATGTAAGGGACATTCTTCTCACTGATCACCAATGTAAGGAACATTCTTCCCACTGATCACCAATGTAAGGAACATTCTTCTCACTGACCACCAACGTAAGGAATATATATAGGGAATAACACTCACTTAGGCTGGATTCACACCTATGGCATTTTTAGTGCATTTTGCAGATTTGCACTACAGAACGTGTTCCATAGGAAACCATGTTAAATGGATTGTTGTGCAAATCTGCAAAATGCACAAAAAATGCCATAGGTGTGAATCAGCTTTAGTCCAGGTTCGCACTGACAGCGGGAATGAAATTGTGCGAGACAGTTCAGCTAAACTCGCATGATTTCATACCCGCATATCAGTGCGAATTTGGCGGGTGATTTCAGAGACATCTGTGAGGGTTGCAGCACAGATGTCTATGGAAATTGCACCAAGAAGTCGCCAAAAGTTGTACAGAAACTACTTTTGGGAATCGGCGCCACAAATGGGGCATCGCACCGATTTGGTTAGTGCCATTGCCATGCGATTTGACATGTCAAATCGCATGGTAAATTGCTTCAATGTGAACCAGGTCTAAGTGCTATTCCCTATATATAACACTGATATCTACACACTGAGTGGCATTCAGTGTACCAGATATCAGTGTGCAGGGGCGGATTGACCAGTCAGTCGGTAACTGCCCGAGGGCACCGTGGTGGCAGGGCCCGGGCCGGCTCAGTCCGCCACTGGAGGTGCCCGCAACAGTGGCAGCTTATCATACACAATAAAAAAAAACTGAGTCTGTTCCCCCTGAGAAAGCAGTGCCTTGAACCATTAAATCCCACTAGCTAGGTTGATGTGGCTGTTGTATATGAGGGGGTCGGGAGGTATGAGCTGGCCGGTGTCCTGACGATATGGTTCCTCTATCTGATAGTTTCCGACCTCAACTGTGCATGCTCAGTCAGAGTCTACGGAAATCTCTGAGGCTGAACAGCTGTTTGTCCGCTGTAAATGGAGCATGCGCAATGCGCTCGCTCCCGACCCTTGGGGCTGGTTATACACGGCTCCTCCACTCGATGGCCAGTGCTTTTGTCAAAGGGGTGGATGTCATATTGAGAATATCAACAAACTGGGGGTGTGTGTAACCAGCACCAAGCATTGGGTCGGGAGCGAGCGCAGTGTTCATTGCATATGCTCTGTTTACAGCTAACAAACAGCTCTTCGGGCTTGGAGATTTTCGTAGCCTCCGACTGCGCAAGTGCAGCGCCTGCGCAGTCGAGGTCGGAACCTATCCGATAGGGGAACTATCTCAACAAGACACCGGGATGGATGGCTCAACATGTGCACTAGTGAATAGCCCCTGACATGACCTGCTACCTGGTAAATAAGCACAGACACAGCACAGGACAAGAAGGTAAAGAAACAATCAGCATGGGCATGGCTCTTATTACACAGATTAGACACTGTCACGGTAACTGCAATCACAGGGCTTTCATTATTTATGACACTGACCTGCTAATCTGCACACAACACAAGGCAGGTCATTGTGAATGCCATTCGTTCCTGTGTCTGTGCAATTCAGTCAGCTCTCCTCTCCAGTCCAGCAGCAGCAGCTCCTTCACATGCAGTCCTCCGAGGCAGTGACTTATGGCCCCGCCCCCTCAGCTGAAGCACAGGGGAGAGAGGTGGCCGGAGCGCCTGTCATAGTGTCACTGTACATCCCCACACGCACGGCTCACGGCTCTGATGAGCCATCCATCCTGGGAAGCTCATAACTCCCGAGCGAGCCTCTTATACAAGGCATCTCGGGGATACAGAGTACAGACTACGTTTTTTTTAATTGTGTAGAAGCTGACGCTGCTGCGGGCACCTCCAGGGACGGACTGAGCCAGCCCGGGCCCCCCCACCACGGGGCCCTCGGGCAATGACCGAATGACCGAATGGTCAGTCCGCCCCTGATCCTCATTGTGTAGTATTTAAAAATCAAATTTATCATAAAACGTAGTAACTTACATTCAAGGTTAAAAACTTCCAGCTCCTAAAAACTGACAGCAGGGCTCTGAGGTGGCCGTATCACTTCTGGTATTCGGCAGTGTCTTGGAGCCCGTTGTCAGTTTTTAGGAGATGGAAGTTTTTAGGGGGAAGCATGGATTGACCTAGTAAGAAAGGCCAAAAGGAGAGGTGAGCGCATTGGGATGAAAGGTAGTGGGAAGTCACTAAAGCACTTGCACTTTATTTTGGAAAAGTCTTTTGTGGATTCACTAATAAACTCATGATTTTAATTTTAAGGATATTTTAGGAGTTGCAATCTTTTATGATGTTTACTGTCTGTTTGATTCACTTTTATTCACAGGATGGAGCATAATATATATATTTACCAATTACCGTATTTATCAGCGTATAACACGCACAGGTATATTAAGCCTCGTACACACGATCAGTCCATACGATGAGAACGGTCTGAGAAGGACCGTTGTCATAGGTTAACCGATGAAGCTGACTGATGGTCCGTCACGCCTACACACCATCAGTTTAAAAAACGATCGTGTCAGAACGCGGTGATGTAAAACACAACGACGTGCTGAAAAAAACGAAGTTCAATGCTTCCAAGCAGTGCTTTAAGTGGGCCAAAAGAGGTGCCGGTACTCTATTAGGCGCCGGTGCGCCCCCACCCCCTTCCCGCGCCCCCCCCCCCCACCATCATTAAAAAAATAGCAGGTCCCCTCACCATTGCAAGCCAGTACCCCCCCCATCAAAAAAAAATAGCAGGTCCCCTCACCATTGCAAGCCAGACCCCCCCCCCCATCATCATTAAAAAAATAGCAGGTTCCTGCACCATCGCAAGCCAGCCCCCCCACCATCATTATCATCAAAAAAACATCAGGTCCCCCTCACTCAGCTGTGACTCACGCTCACGGCGGTCATCTGTCACGATGCTCCCCCACTGGGTTCTGGCGCGCTGATACATGTCCCGCCCTCCTCCTCTAGACCAGCTAGTGTGACAGACAGCGCACTGGCTCTATCACACGTCACAAGCTAGTCTTCTCTAGGAGGAGGAGGGCGGGACATGTATCACAGCGCGGCGTGCTCTTTTTTAAATTCTCTGCGGCCCGAAGCCGCAGCAAAGGTACAAAAGAGCCGCATGCAGGCTCCGGAGCCGCGGTTTGCCGATACCCGCACTAGACACTCGGCGGCGGCGGCGAGAAAAAAAAAAAACCTTGGTCATCCTGGGGCTGCGTTCCGGTACGGGAAACCCACGTACTGGGCGCACGGAGAGGTGCTGGTACTCTGAAGGGCCATTTTTGGAAGTGGCGGTACTGAGTACCGCCGCGTTCCGGCCCAGTTAAAGCACTGCTTCCAAGCATGCGTCGACTTGATTCTGAGCATGCGTGGATTTTTAACCGATGGTTGTGCCTACTAACGATCATTTTTTTTCCCATCGGTTAGGAATACATAGGTTAAATTTAAAGCAAGTTGGCTTTTCTTTAACCTATGGTTAAATAACCTATGGGGCCCACACACAATCGGTTTGGACTGATGAAAACGGTCCATCAGACCGTTGTCCTCTGGTTAACCTATCGAGTGTACAAGGCCTAAGACGCACCCTAACTTTAAGAGGGAAGTTTCAGGAAAAAAACTTTCCACAGCCCCCTGCGTATAACACGCAGGCACAGTTTTCCCTCTATTTTCAGAGTAAAAAAGTGAGTGTTATACGCCAATAAATACAGTATGTTTTTTGGGGGATTTTTAGAAGATTCTTGTCACATTTGAACAAATATGATAATGTATATGATTTGATATGGTTGTGAAAAGAGCTGCGCTGCAAAATGTGAAAAAATATCAACGTGACATTCAAATATAAATGGGTGCTACATGCACAAACCACTAGTGTAATCTGAGATAAACCAATGAATAGTGCAAAGTCCATATGAGTGGAAGAATCGTAGAGAAAATCAAAAGAAGGCAGAAAATTCTCCAAATGGGTGAAAAGTATCCTGGCAGTATCCCGTGAATCTGTAAGACAGATGATAGTGTCCTCCACCAGTATATCCTAGCTGCTTACCAGATAATTGAAATAATCAAGCATGTAGCCAAGTAAAACCACCGAGACAGTTTCCAGGATCTCCAGGGTACGTTTTTCACTTTCACAAATCAGACCACTCAATCTCCATAGTATAACCCAAAAGAGAGAAGGCTGACATAGTGTATTACCATAAAAAGGGTTTTTATTATTAAAAAGTATTGCACTTACAATTATGCAGTAAAATCGTGCGTGTAGTGTGTTTAGCCGGCCGGCTGTACTGTCCGCTCGTCCTTCCGGATAGACAGCGCAAATCGTGGTGACGTCAGCACGCCGCTCTTCCCAACGCCGTTTCGTCCAATGACTTCTTCCAGGGGTACGAGCGGCGTGCTGACTCACCACTCTTTTAAAGCAAAAAACAACGCCCAGGACCGCCCAGCTCTGAGCTTCGGTGATCGCGGGCGCAAGCCGCCATATTTGAATTGGGATCCTTGCCCTTATTACACGGCAATAGAAAAAACTCAAAGGCAGACATTAAAGAACCAGAAGGTATATTAACACCACATAATTCTTGTAATCTGAACAACTGAATGCTCAAACAAGCTAAATTGAGAAGCTAATTAAAAAAGGGGTTAGGTTATGTGAAAGGTATAACGCTCTACATAATATCCAACCCTAAAAAATCAAGAGGAAATATGAAATTAAGAAGTAAAAAATTACATCAATTATTTTATAATAAAAAAGAAAATCCACAAAAATATAAAATGAAAATACTAAAAAATGTGTATAAAAAAGACCCTCTATATATACAACATTATATACAACATTATTGCTGAATAGATAGCAGTTGGAATACTGCCATCTTGTGGCCACAGCAATAAGTTGAACATTAAAACTTTTTACATAGTAATAAAAACCTGGAAGGTCAAAAGATTAGAGCCTCTAATTAAGGAGGATCCAAAATGTTAACACTCAAGCATCAAGAGTTATATTCAATCTATCTGTCCCTGTACCGCGGTACATTTTAAAAAATGGATTATATAAATATCCATATCTTTGATAAAATCTTGGAGAAAAAATCAAATTAAAGGAGACCATGAAGACAATTTTGAAATATAAAAAGCCCAGATGTACCGAAACTCAGAGCTGGTTTACAAAGGATAATAATACAAATATCAGAATCAACCATTATCTATAAAGGCATTAACATCAGTCTCTATGTTTAACCCAAATGGGACATATGTACGAATTTTGTATATCCAGGCCATTTCGAGCCTGGATAGTTCTCTCACCAATGAATTACCTCTCCAATGGGGGTCGAACTTGTCGATCCCAATAAAAAGAGTGCCTTCAGGGTTGCAGTTATGGTATTGTTCATAATGGCTGGACACGGAATGCTGTAGGAATCCAGACCTAATATTGGTGATATGCTCACCCAATCTAACATTCATTGGTCTTGCCAATGTATTGCAACCCACATGGGCATTCTAAAAGGTAAACAACACCCGTCGTGCTGCACGTAATGAAAGGTTCTATCTTGTGTTCTTTCAAAGTGCTGGTTGAGACAAAAGATAGGGTTTTCTTAGATTTAATCTTGTTCACCTTACAAACTGTACAGTTTCTACACTGATGGTAGCCCTTAATGTCCCGTTGGAAAAAAGAAACCTTTTTGGTAGGGGGGTCCACAACATTGGGGGCAATCTTGTCCCGCAATGAGGGTACACCTCTATAAATCACATGAGGATTTTCTGGTAAAAAGGTATTGATGATCTTATCGTTGGATAACAGATGCCAATGTTTTTTTAACAATTTTTTTATGGCGTAGTGCTGGCTAGAATAGGTAGTAATAAATGGTACCAGAGGTCTGTCCCCACTCAGCTTAGCAACAGATGTCAACAGTGTGTTCCTATCAATTGCAGCAACTTCATTATAGGTGTTATCTAAGGTTAAAGGGTCATAGCCCTTCTCCAATAATCTGCCCTTAAGTATACCAGCTTGGGTCTCGTAATCCTTCAGGGTGGAACAGTTACGCCTCATCCTGATGAATTGGCTTTTAGGCACAGAATTTAGCCAATTCTCGTGGTGACAACTTCCTATTGGAATAAAAGCATTCCTATCTGTTTTTTTGAAAAAAGTTTTTGTCAAAAAGGAGTCATTCTCTCTCATGATGGTAAGGTCAAGATAATCAATAGACTTCTGACTAGCTTCAAAGGTCAGACGTATACCTCTCTCGTTGTTGTTGAGAGAGGCCACAAAGGAATCAAGTTGTATCTTGTTGCCAGTCCATAGGAGGAGGACGTTATCTATATACCTTGCCCACAACTTAATGTGGGGATGGGGATCAAGGTAGATGACGTCCTCCTCCCACTTGGCCATGAACAGATTGGCCAGGCTGGGTGCGTATTTGGCACCCATGGCAACTCCACGAATCTGTTTATAGTAATTATGATCGAACCAGAAATAGTTATGGTCCGCAGCATACTCCAATAGTTCCATAATATAATTTTTCTGTAAGGGTAATAAATCTGAAGAGAGATCCAAGAAATATTTCACAGCTTCCAGACCCAAGTGATGAGGGATGATGGTATACAAAGATTGAACGTCAGCTGTTACCATCCATATATCATGTTCAACCTTTATTTGGGAAAGCAGATTAATGACCTGCTTGGAGTCCTTAAGATGCGATGGCATTTTCTGAACTAAAGGCTGGAGGTAATAGTCAATGTACTTGCCCACCCTGGATGTGATCGAATCTATGCCGCTGATAATTGGGCGTCCAGGGGGGCAAGTAAGACTCTTATGTATTTTAGGCAAGCTGTACAGAATCGGATTTGATATGTTTATAATGAATGATTAACAAGTTTAATCAATAAATTATTATGCCCATTTACAGGGGGCCTACCAACATATCTTATGGGCATGTAAAATATTTCAGTTTTGTGTAGATGCTAATGAATTGATCCACACACAGACTAGTCCAAAGGTCCCCCACAATACATAACAAACCCTTATTGAGCGGCTAGATATTTTATTGGACCGTTGGGGTCTGTGTGCCATTTTTTTGTTTTAAAAAAATAAACCAGGAGGGAGATATCATTTTCTGGCAATTTAAAATGTGTTTTTCCTTTTTTAAATATCAGTGCTTTAAAAAAAAAAATCAGTGCTCCTGGCAGAATCTTTTGACATCCCTTTGCTTATTAGCTAGTTATTTTTAATTTGGCAGATTCAACTACTCTTGATTTCACTGGGGTTTAGCATCCAAACCTATTTAAAATTTGCCAGGCCATGCTTGAATCAAACCCAGGGCAGTTCCACTCACCACTAGAAAGAGGACCTGCCTTTGTTGCCTAGAGAAATCTATCAAATTTCCTCTTCTGTTTTATAACCTGCTTTAGAAATGTTTATTTCTCTGTCTGTTTCAGGATAATTGCCAGCATCCCTGGAAAAAATGTGGGTCGCATTCCAATGCATGTTGCTGTTGTAAAGATATGAGGCATCAAATATGAGGCATCAACTAACGCTCATTAGTACAAGTACACGCATGTAAATAATTCATAGTACAGTACCTCCGATCCCAGGCCTGAAGTTCCTTGCATATCCTTGCATTAGTCCATCTAGGTTGGGCACCCATGATATCTCTATATTGGACCCAATGTATTCCCCAATGTCTTCAGTATTGCTGCTAAAGTAAAAAAAAAAAATAAGCTACTAATAGGTTGTTTACTTAATTTTTTTTAATCAATACGTTTTTTATTTGTGAATTGCTCTTTTAATGCATACAATGACAGCAGTAGGTAAGTAAGGACAACATATGGGACAAATTGTCCCAGGTATAGACAAGGGGTGAGCAATAACAGAAGACAATACAAGTATAGTGATTTTTCAACTAAACCACAAACTAGCACTTAAGACCAGATGTATATCAGTATTAAACTATTTGTCAGCCAACGGATTATGCAGAGTCTAGTGCTTCATATTAGAACATAACATAACCTGTTTTGCTACCTCTTTCCCTCTCCCTCCCCCAGGTATTTTTGGTGGGTCACTACCGAAGGAGCCTATCCATCACCATTTGTGGTGGGGCAAGGCTCGGGTCATCTAGCCAGGGTTGCCAAATGAGGTCAATTTTCACACAGCATTGCGGCAACGGTAGGCTAGTTGTTCCCTAAGAAGAAGGGAGTTAACATAATTGATCCATTGTTTCCCTGTGGGAACCGTAGATTCCATCCATTATCGAGCTATACGTTTTCTAGCCAGGTATACCAGCCTGGTGGTCATGTAATACATTCCCTTCGGGTACATCTCCACATCAATTGCCCCTAGCAGGTACACCAGGGGGGTCAGGGGTACAGGTATCTGAACTAATCTGGAGATACAGTGGAATACCTCCACCCAATATTGGTGGAGTTTTGGGCAGATTCAAAGTGTAAAAAATCCCCCTGGTGCACCTTACATTTTGGGCATGGGGGGGGAGTCCCTCCGATCCCAACCATCTGTATTGGCGTCCGATAGGCCCTGTGCAACATAAACAATTGTGAAAGCTTATGGTAGGCCGAGACAGATACTGCGGGTATCGATTCTAAAGCCATGTCCCATTGATCCCAATCTATATCACCAATGTCCTCCACCCACCAGGTTTTACATTTTAAAGAGGCGTGATTCTGGACAGAGGACAACAATTTGGAGTATACTTTAGATATCTGTCCCTTCCGGGCATTTGCCCAGAGGACTTCCATCAGCAGAGAAGAGGACGACACAGCCAAGGAGTGCATTTGTTGTTGAGCCTGCAGGGCATGTCTAAGTTGGAGATATTGATAAAAGCCTTTCGAGGGTAGCATGAATTACATGCATAATTGTTCATATGTTTTCAGAATGGTCCCCTCGTAGATCTGTGGGAAGAACCAAATCCCCCTCTGCCTCCAAGAAGAGAATCCCCTCAGTTTATGGAGCTCTGGATACCTGGAATTAGTCCACAGAGGAGTAAACGCCAGTGGGCCTTTGATAGATAGAGCTTTCTGACATGCCCTCCATACTTTCCTGAGGAGGTCACCTGTTGGGGCAGAGGGAGGGATGCTCAATAAATCCATCTCCATATCGGTTAAAATCTTTAGCCATTTGTATATGCATACATAGCTTTATGTAAATATCTATCAATATAGGTTAAAAAACTTCTATCATATGTTCAATTTGCAAATATTTATCTATACAGGGGCAACCAGATATGCTCCATGTTTGCAGAGACTCTGCTTCCTGCTTTGCAGAACTATACTGTACAATAGTTGTGTTTTACTACTTCTCAAAATGCAATGCTTGGCCAACTTGTTTAAAACAATGCACACCATGTGCAGCTTTTACCTTATTCCAGCATCTGGCAATAGTGTAAACATTTTAAAAATACCACTTAAAGAATATGTAAACCCAACATTTCATATTCCTGATATGTGCCTGCTGTACCATGTCCTTGTACAAAAAAGGTTTCCTGTTCTCTTTGTATTGCTTTCTTTGTGTGAAATCCTTGGTATTCCTGCCAGTCCCCCTGATTTCCTATCAAAAACTGACCACACCAGGCATGAGAACACAGCCTGTTCGGTTCTGTAGCTATGCTGGGAACTCAGCCTGCTCGCCTCCGATGATCAGATTTGTCCTGACTCTGCCCCCACCCTGCACAGCCCTTCACTGGGAAGCTCAGTGTTCTGCTGTTTGTTCTCCCCCAGCTCTTATGCAACTGAGAACAGAGGAAATGTGATCACTTATAAAAAAGGGGAAAATAAGTATATTATAAAGTTTATTTATATATATATATATATATATATATATATATATATAAAACTAATGTTTTGCCGTTCATTTCTATTTTAAATGGAATGGGTTGTTTTACAAGGTGAGGGTTATCAATCACTTAACCTCCTTAGCGGTATCCCTGAGTGTGGCTCGGGGTGAATTTTCATTACCAAAAGCGGTAAACCAGAGCCACACTCGGGATCACATTGCAGGATCCATGTACAGGTTACTAACCTTAACCCCTGGATCCTGCCCACTGGGAGGAGCCAGTGACATTACCCATGGTGCTTGAATGTGCTGGATGTGGAAGGAGAGGGATCCTGCTGTCTGCACTGATCACTCTATAAGTATTACACCATGAAGTTAGGTTCAATAAGTATTTATTGTAAATTTTAGACAGGTATAACAGACATAACAGAAGAAATCTGATCAAGCTACCAAAAAAAGGGTGACACGATCAATAAAAGTAGAAACAAACAACAGTTACATTGCCATACCAAGTAGACAAAAAGGTACAAACAAATGTTTTGTAGGCATTTTGGTGATACAAACAGAGATATACAACGCAGCCCAGCGTCGGGCAGAGACTACCCGTGGCCTGGACGCCCCTTTGGGAGCCTGCTGCGGCCAGGAACCAGGACAGTAATAACTATGACATAAATAATGTCAGGGCTGGGATGCTACACCATGAAGTTAACCACTTGAGATCCGCGCTATGGTCGAAAGACGTCCATAGCGCGGCTCTCAAGTGCCGGGAGGACGTCCACAGACGTCCTGCCGTTGTTGTTCCCTGTGCGCGCCGCTGGGGGCGCGCAGCGGGGAAACAACGTGCCCGGCGCATCGCTCGGGAGCCGATGCGAGTGCCTGGCGGCCGCGATGTCCGCCAGACACTCGCGATCGTCGGGAACACAGCTGGTAACACGGCAGGACGTGGAGCTCTGTGTGTAAACACAGAGCTCCACGTGCTGTCAGGGAGAGAGGAGACCGATCTGTGTCTCTTTACATAGGGACACAGCATCGGTCACCTCCCCCAGTCACCCCCCTCCCCCCACACAGTAAGAACACTATGAGGGAATACATTTAACCCCTTCCTCACCCCCTAGTGTTAACCCCTTCACTGCCAGTCACATTTATACAGTAATTGGTGCATTTTTATAGCACTGATCGCTGTATAAATGTGAATAGTCCCAAAATTGTGTCAAAAGTGTCCGATACGTCCGTCGCAATATCGCAGCCCTGACAAAAAAATCGCAAATCGCCGCCATTACTAGTAAAAAAACAAACAAACATAAATCTATCCCCCATTTCGTAGGCGCTATAACTTTTGCGCAAACCAGTCGCTTATTGCAATTTTTTTTTTTTACAAAAATACGTCGAAAAATACGTATCGGCCTTAACTGAGAAAAAAAATAGTTTTTTTTTTAAAAAATTGGGATATTTATTATAGCAACAAGTAAAAAAAATATATATCTTTTTTTAAATTGTCGCTCTTTTTTTGTTTATAGCGCAAAAAATAAAAACCGCAGAGGTGATTAAATACCACCAAAAGAAAGCTCTATTTGTGGGGAAAAAAGGACCCCAATTTTGTTCGGGAGCCACGTCGCACGACCGCGCAATTGTCAGTTAAAGCGACACAGTGCCGGAAGCTGAAATTTCGCCTGGGAATGAAGGGGGTTTATGTGCCCAGTAAGCAAGTGGTTAAATGTGAGTGTAGCTATCCAAAGCTCCTGTTCCACTTTTCCATAGCAAACCCGCACAATGATGATGTCTTAATTTCTCTTTGAGAATCACTGCATTTGGAGAAGTCATGATACAATTATCCACTTTATATGAATAGTGTCAGTCTCTGATGTGAGTTTTCTATCTGGAGAACTACCCCAGGGATTTCTTTCTCAATCAAGATAGATGTGTGTGTTTTTTCCTTTCTCTTGGCAATCAACTAATTAACTGTTAGATGAGCAGTACACCCACTAATTGGTGGTGGTGAATAATTGTTTACATATTTGACTTTCATGGCTGTAATTTAATTGTACACCCATTGGGCCAGATCCTCAAAGAAGTTACGCTGGCGTATCTATTGATACGCCGCGTAACTTCTAGTTTGCTCCGGCGTATCTTTGTTTTGTATCCACAAAATAAGATACGCCTGAAGCTGGGCTAGATCCGACTGGCGTACGTCTTAGTACGCCGTCGGATCTAAGGTGCATATTTACGCTGGCCGCTAGGTGGCGTTTCCGTCGATTTCCGCGTTGAGTATGCAAATTAGCTAGATACGGCGATCCACGAACGTACGTCCGGCCGGCGCATTTTTTTACGCTGTTTCCGTAAGGCTTTTTTCAGCGTATAGTTACCCTGCTATATGAGGCGTACTCAATGTTAAGTATGGCCGTCGTTCCCGCGTCTAATTTTGAATTTTTTACGTTGTTTGCGAATAGGGCTTTGCGTAGAATGACGTTCACGTCGTAAGCATTGGCTTGTTGCGGGTTAATTTCGAGCATGCGCACTGGGATACCCCCACGGACGGCGCATTCGCCGTTCAAAAAAAATGTCATTTACGTCGGGTCAAGACGTATTAACATAAAACACGCCCCCATCACATCCATTTGAATTGCACGCCCTTACGCCGCCAAAGTTACACTACGCCGCCGTAACTTACGGCGCAAATTCTTTCAGGATAAGGAAAATACGCTGTAAGTTACGGTGGCGTAGTGTATCAGAGATACGCTACGCCGGACGCAACATTGCGCCATGCTACGTGGATCTGCCCCATTGTTTTTATGCCATTGGAATTTGTATAAGTTTATGTAATATTGGATGGTTGATTTTAGCGCATTATTACTTTATTTATTCAGCACTATATGGTGATATCAGTACACTTTTGAAATAGTTGCTTAAGTACACAATTTTTATATAGTTTCTATTTTCACTATATTATGAATACTGTTCTTTCTGCCTGTAAACCGTAGATTGTCCATAGCAAACAAAAAGTGTCCGTTTACGTCAAAAGTGCTTTTAGACCAGCTAGAAAACAGGGATAATAAATTAGAATCACTTGCAGAATTGAGCGATAGCAATTTGTGGGGAAATTCGTCATCAAACACTAAAAGTAATGACAGCGACAATTCTTCAACTGAGCAAATTTCAGTGTTTTCGATTTGATTACATTATTAAATAATTTGTATTATTATTATATTATTTGTTATAATTATTTATAGTTATTTATTATGTTATAATTTATGATTTTGTGTTTCAAACTTTATTATACCCGGGATGTCTACTAGACTCTTGTTTGGACAGATTTAGGTGAGGTATTTCTAAGAATTACAGGCCTACAATATACAACGCCAAATTTCCATGCAAAACAATTGTACTGCTTTCAGCATCAAAAATCTGACATAATCATACCGCCAGGGAGGTTAAATACAGCAAGTAAATCTGAAACTCATACAAAAAATGACTTTGACATGAACCCGTGCTTTCAGAGCAAACTGGTTTACTTTAATTCCCTCCTCCCCATCCTCTCATCAGTGGCAGGCCGTAATGCAGAGCGCAGGGGCGCCACCCCCCTAAGCCATTCGTCCAGCCCCCTAATCTGCACGCGGGATGCCTACCGCATGGATTCTAATGTTTTTGTTGTTGTTTTTTTAGAAGCATGTGATTAGAGCCAGAGGATCTAATAGGCTTCAAAAAAGAGCACTGCGCCCCGATCCTACCCAGTTGTGTGACAATAACTAATTAATATTCACTATTGTCTTCCAGATTCGCCAATCAGGAAGTGGGTCCTGACACCTTTCACCCGATTGACCGAGAGGAAAAGCGATCCTATTGGCCACCAAGGAGGAGGAGGAGACGCAGGAAAGCTGCCGTAAAGCACCAGGAGGAAGAGATGCCACCCGGAGGAAACGCTGCCCACGATCTAGATGCCTGCTGGGGCCCAGCCGCCACTGCTCCTCATACTCTTTTTTATTTGATCCCCCACAATTCTGTTTAGTTACCAGAAGCACCACTGCACCTACCATCCCCTCCTCTTGCGGCCACGGGCTGCCTGTCTGTGCGATCCCGGATGTCACACAGGCACAGCTGAGTGAAGCCGCCTCCCCCTCCTCTCTGTTTATGTGTAAACAGGGGGAGGGGAACTGCTGTGCATGTGCCGCCGCGCTGATCTGAGGTACTGAAGGGGGGGCTGCAGTGAATGGGGGGGTTCACTGGACGAGGGGGATACACTGAAGGGGGGGGACTGCACTGAATGGGGGGCTGCACTGAACGAGGGGGGCTACACTGAACGAGGGGGGCGACACTGAACGGAAGGAGGCGACACTGAACAGGGGGGCTACACTGAACGAGGGGTCTGGATTGAAGATGTGGATACACTGAAGGGGGGTCTGCACTGAAGGGGGGGTCTGTGTAACATCAGGGGGTCCAGAGCTGCAGGGTTCTGTGTAATGTAAAGGGGTCCAGTGATGCAGGGTTCTGTGTAATGTAAAGGGGTCCAGTGATGCAGGGTGCTGTGTAATGTAAAGCAGTCCAGAGATGCAGGGTGCGGTGTAATGTAAAGGGGTGCAGGGCGCTGTGTAATGTAAAGGGGTCCAGAGATGCAGGGTGCTGTGTAATGTAAAGGGGTCCAGAGATGCAGGGTGATGTGTAATGTAAAGGGGTGCAGGGGGCTGTGCAATGTAAAGGGGTCCAGAGATGCAGGGTGCTGTGTAATGTAAAGGGGTCCAGAGATGCAGGGTGATGTGTAATGTAAAGGGGTGCAGGGGGCTGTGCAATGTAAAGGGGTCCAGAGATGCAGGGTGCTGTGTAATGTAAAGGGGTGCAGGGGGCTGTGTAATGTAAAGGGGTCCAGAGATGCAGGGTGCTGTGTAATGTAAAGGGGTGCAGGGGGCTGTGTAATGTAAAGGGGTCCAGAGATGCAGGGTGCTGTGTAATGTAAAGGGGTCCAGAGATGCAGGGTGCTGTGTAATGTAAAGGGGTCCAGAGATGCAGGGTGCTGTGTAATGTAAAGGGGTGCAGGGGGCTGTGTAATGTAAAGGGGTCCAGAGATGCAAGGGGCTGTGCAATGTAAAGGGGTCCAGAGATGCAGGGTGCTGTGTAATGTAAAGTTAAATTAAAACAAATTATTTGTTACAAATATTGTTTTCCTCTTTGTGTATGTTTAGGTGACCAGGGGGCGAGGGGTGAAGATGGGGGGGGGGGGGGGGTGCCACAGGATTAGCTCGCACAGGGCGCCTGAACACCTAAGGCCGGCCCTGGTTCTCTCTCCCTTATGTAACAGTGCCAAGCTAATTAGAAAGCACCAGCACTGTCACATGGAATCCTCACATGCTTCTCTATACCTGAAAGTACTGATTTGCTCAAAAGCTCCCCTCCCTTAGCAGTACTCTGTATTGCCTTTTCTCCACCACATCTTTGTTCAACTGCCAAGAGCAAAGAAATAACCCACTGCCTAATAATATGGAGGAGCAAGCAACGCACCCCTTTTGACAGTGCTGGTGCTTGGGAACTGGCCCAAGACTGTCACTTTGGGGTTTATTTACTAAAGCTGGAGAGTGAAAAATGAGGCTCACTTCTGCATAGAAACCAATCAGCTTCTAACCTCAGCTTGTTCAATTAAGCTTTGGCAATAAAACCCAGAAACTGATTGGTTTCTATGCAGAAGTGAGCCTGATTTTGCAATTTTCCAGCTTTAGTAAATAAACCCCATGGTGACAGGGAGATAGCCAGCTTAGTACAAGCTCCAACTGGAGATACAACCTGAGCTTACTCTAGAATCTAGGGAATCCAGCTGTTGCAGAACTACAAGTCCCATGATTCATTGCAAACCACTGACAGTTACAAGCATGACTCCTAAAGGCAGAGGCATGATGGGACTTGGAGTTCCTCAACAGCTGGAGGGCCACAGGTTGAGGACCCATGCTGATTGTCTTTCACTCCTGGTAGGAGTTGGGGTGAGTGATATAAGGCCCCATGCACACGAGATGCTGGTAAACTCGAGTTCAGAGGCATTTGGGCATTTTTTTCAATTGCCCCTGAACACATTTAATGTTATCCTATGTGTCCATGCACACATTCACGTTTTTTTGCGTTTTAAAGCAGTTGGGTTTAGGCTCGTTTTTTCAGACGCAAAATTTTGGGTTCAGACGCAAACGTTTTTGCGTTTCAAAGCTTTGGGAGGGTCTACAATGTCTTTGTTATGAACGCTGATAGCCGCAAACGCGGTAAAACGCAGCAAAACGCCGTGAAATTCACGGGAAAAACGGGCGTTTTAAACACCTGTTTTTGCCTTTGAAAACTTGAGTTTACATGTGTTTGCATTTGCTTCTCGTGTGCATGGGGCCTAAAGGTGAAGGAGGAATAGGGAATTGGAGGAAACACTGCAATAATAATCAAAATGGTGGTCTTAAAATGTGCTACTGCAATAATAACCCAAAATATGGGTTCAGAATGTGCTATACTTCCTTTATAAACAGTGTAGCACACCCAAATAAATTGCTACAAATTCAAATACAACTTTACATATGACAGTGTAATAAGAAAGAACAGTCGGAGTTGGTTGCAGTGGAAATGACAGTTGAAGAATGGAAGTTTGAATAGAACAGAGTTGCTATGGAGCCCTTCAGATAATTCTAACTTCTGAATCTTTTATACATGGCAATGATATATCTATGGGTTACGTCAAAGTGGATAACAGTTTTCAGTCTTTAGGACGGAAGGTACTTGTCATGTTAAATCACTTCTTAGCCAATCACAGGTACCCTAACTGACAAGTGACCATTTGGACAAGAAGGTTATTGGTCCTACTTATCCTTAGCAGATATAAAGAATCCAACACTTAACTTTTTAACTTATTTAAACTAGTCTGAAGTTATTTGCATAATAAGTGCACTAATAACATATTAGAAAGAAATATAATAATTAGCAATTGTACATTACCTGCGGCATGTTATCTGTTGGAAAATTGTGACAGCAAAGAGCAAGGTGCGGGTGAAATATCCCATGACCAAATCCTGAAATAAATGGACACAAACTAGAGCAGAATTCCATGACAATGCTACAGATCCTGTTATAGGAGGTCTGTGCCGACGTTAGCTGCCAATACTCATCCCTGGATGCCAACGAAGAGCAGTGCCCAGTAGATGAACAGCTCAAAGCACAGGTTGCAGGACCATCATATCCGCGCTCTCTGCTGTGTTGACTCATCCGGTCCATACACGTGGAATTAAGTTCTGTACTCTTGCCAGAGAGCCGAATTATTTTCCACAGAAGTATAATCTGACACAGATTTATTCAATAATGCAAAAAGCTGTACAATCAACAAACCCGTAGAAGCCAACAGTTTATATTTCACAGATTAAACTCTATCATAGTTGCCAAGTGTCGCTCTATTTTCACGATAGTTCTCCATTTTTAAATTTGTCTGGCGTCTCCCATGTGCAGGGGAGGGCTGGCAGCCTTAGGCCTGGGGGGAAAGTCCAGTCAAGTGAGCCATAGAACGTGGAAAAATGATGGATCGAGGAAAACGGTCTAAGATTTTTCATGATCACAAGAGTCCGCACAGAGGCCCCCCTTACATCAGAGTCCGCACAGAGGCCCCCCTTACATCAGAGTCCGCACAGAGGCCCCCCTTACAGAGTCCTCACAGAGGCCCCCCTTACATCAGAGTCCGCACAGAGGCCCCCTTTACATTCAGAGTCCGCACAGAGGCCCCCCTTACATCAGAGTCCGCACAGAGGCCCCCCTTACATCAGAGTCCGCACAGAGGCCCCCCTTACATCAGAGTCCGCACAGAGGCCCCCCTTACATCAGAGTCCGCACAGAGCCTCCCCTTACATCAGAGTCCTCGTGTCTGTGCAGAGAGGGAAGTGGATGTCAGCGCTGGTGTGTGCTGAGGCTGAGCTATGTGTGAGACGAGACATAGCTCAGCTCTGCAGCCATCTACCTCGGAACTGACACAGGCACGGCTGCACAGTGGGAGGTGAGCAGCGGTCGTGACCTGTGTTAACAGAGCTCCAACAGGCATATTCCTGGCTGTGCACAGTGTCACCAGCCCGGGGGGAGATTTCCACCCTGCCAGCCCTCTCCTGCCCATATGCATACTATGCATGATCAATGCATACAGCAATGTCTAAGCAATCAACTTCTATAACTGGCAAAAGGTGGCACAGATGCCACCATTGCCACAGTCCGACCATATGGGATGCAACCAGTCCTAACAGCTCATAAGTCATTTGGTTTCTAAAGAACTCTGCATGAGCCTGTCGAGTTTTATAGTTCTCTTCTGATTTGTGCACATTGACTTTATAAACTGGATTGTTGATGTGCAGTAGTCCAAAGCAAGAACCAGACATCATCTGTCAGTCATCTGAATAGAATATTTACTGGCTGCTGAGGAATCAGCCCAGAACTACACGGGAGAAGCTTATCAATGATCTCAAGGCAGCTGGGACCATAGTCACCAAGAAAATAATTGGTAACACACTACGCCGTGAAGAAAGCACAAGTACAGGCCCAGCTGAAGTTTGCTAATGAACATCTGAATGATTCAGAGGAGAACTGGGGGAAAGTGTTGTGGTCAGATGAGACCAAAATGTAGCTCTTTGGCATCAACTCAACTCATAGTTGCTTTCTATGACCCCAAGAATACCATCCCCACTGTCAAACTTGTAGGTGGAAACATTAGACAGGACAACTTCATCGCATCAAAGGGACAACAGACGGGACCATGTACCGTAAAATCTTGGATGTGAACCTCCTTCCCTCAGCCAGGGCATTGAAAATGGGTCCTGGATGGGTATTCCAGCATGACAATGACCCAAACACATGGGGGTAGATTCAGATAGATTAGCGGATCTTTAGATCCATGTAATCTATCTGATTTACGATCCGCCGGCGCAAGTTTGAGAGGCTAGTGCTGTATTCAGAAAGAACTTACCTCAAAACTTGCGGCAGCGTATTGTAAATCCCCCGGCGGAATTCAAATTCCGCGGCTAGGGGGAGTGTAGTATTTAAATCAGGCGCGTCCCGGCGCCGATTTAACTGTGCATGCGCCTGCTAATTTTCCCGGCGTGCATTGCTCCCAATGACGTCGCTAGGACATCATTGGTTTCGGCGTGAGCGTAACTTGCGTCCAGCGCTTTTCTGAAAACGACGTAAAAATTCAAAACTCGGCACGGGAACGAGGGCCATACTTAACATAGGATACCCCTCACATAGCAGGGGTAACTATACGCCGGAAAAAGCCGAACGCAAGCGACGTAAAAAAAAAAAGGGACGGGCGGGCGTTCGTTTCTGAATCTGCGGAAATCGGCATTTGCATATTCGTCGCTAAAAAAAAAACGATAGCCATCGCCCATAGATCTGTAATAGAGACCTTAGAAGCCAACTCATTCTCTGTGAAAAATCCAACAGTAAAGATGGTGGTGAGAATATGGCAAGCAGTAAAATCAGCTTTGGGCTATAAAGGATTATCAGAATATTCCCCATTATGGGATAACAATAATTTAAAAGAAATATTGGCTATGGGGAAACTAAAAGAATGGGAGAAAAGAGGAATAACCAGAGTGGAACAGCTGTACACAGGTAGCACATTAAAACTCTTTTCAGAGCTAAGCAGTGAATTTAGCCTTCCAAACTCTATGTTTTTTACTTACTTACAGGTTAGACATGCATTACAAGCCCAATTTAAATCACAGCCGGTAAGCTGGCAAAGACTCACGAATCTCCAAAGACTTATTAAGACGGGGGTTCTGAAAGGTCTCATATCAGAACTATACGAACGGATTAGTGATCAGTTAATAGGAAAAGAGAAGTTGAGTAGGAATAAACAGAGATGGGAGGAGGATATTGGACCATTAACGAACGACCAATGGGATAGGATACTGGAACTAGGGATGAGGGTCTCATTAGCCCCGTCACAGCGGGTCTCCCATTTATTCCTCCTACATAGAGTCTATTATACCCCAAAGAAATTATATGGATTTGGTTGGAAGCTAGATGACAAATGTCCCAGATGCCAAGATACAGGGGACCTCATCCACATGATGTGGAAATGCCCAAAGTTGCATAGATACTGGGTTGGAATTCTGGACACTATAAATGCAACCTTCGGTACCACCCTGGAACTCGAAGCCAGGGTTTGCCTATTAGGATGTATTGAGAAGAGAATGGGGCAGAGGGACACATTAGAAGCAGTTATAAGATGCCTGTTTCAGGCGAGGAAATTAATAGCACTAAAATGGCAAGCACAAAACCCACCCACAGTAGAGGAATGGCTTAACGTAATAAATAGCACAATTGGGAAGGAAAGGGCAACATGGATTAGAAGAGGTAACCTTAAAAAATTTAAAGCAATATGGGAACAATGGTTATGTAAAATAGGCCGCTCACTTTAAATTAAGGAATGATGGGTAATAATCAAAGAAAAAGAACAGTACTAAAAACGTGTATGCACTTTAAAGTAGGATAGGGGGAGGGAGGGGTGGGAGGGAGGAATGGGACGAATGGTCACTTTTAATGTTTGTAGTTAATCTACTGTATGCATATGAAATGTACTAAGTATGGAAAAAAAAAAACGGATTTGTAAATTCCTTTTTGTATTTGTATGGAAACAATAAAAGAAAAAAAGTATTGAATAAAAAAAAAAAAACGAAGCGCCACCTAGCGGCCGGTGGGGAATTGCAGCCTAAGATCCGACGGTGTAAGTCACTTACACCTGTCGGATCTTAGGGAGATCTATGCGGAACTGATTCTATAAATCAGCCGCATAGATCCGACCGTCGTATCTCTATCTGAATCTCCCCCCATGGTCAGTTCAACAAAGGCGTGGCTCAAGAAGAAGCGGATTAAGGTCCTGGAGTGGCCTAGTCAGTCTCCAGACATTAATCCCATAGAAAATAATCCCATAGAAAATATGTGGAGGGAGCTGAAGGTTCGAGTTACCAAACTTCAGCCTCGAAACCTTAATGACTTGGAGAGGATCTGCAAAGAGGAGTGCGACAAAATCCCTCCTGAGATGTGTGCAAACCTTGTGGCCAATTACAAGAAAGGTCTTACCTCCGTGATCGCCAACAAGGGTTTTGCCACCAAGTACTAAGTCATGTTTTGCGAATAATTATTTCACTCATTAATGCAAATCAATCAATTTATCCGTTTTTTTAAATGCGTTTTTCTGGATATTTTCGTCTCTCATTGTTAATATAAACCTACCATTAAAATTATAGACTGATCATTTCTCTGTCAGTGGGCAAACATACAAAATCAGCCAGCGATCAAATACTTTTTCCCTCCCTGTATATATAATATATATATTCTAAGTTTTCCTTATATCAGTAGCCTTATAGCATGGATGTAGAAATTGCTCTGGTCCATAAGGGGTATAGAGAATAGTATAGCTACTATGAGGTCTGAATGCACAGATGGCAAGACTTCACTGCCCACTAATGCGGGGCTCTTATGTACATAGTTAATTGGCCAGCATTAAAATGAATAAATAAATAAAGTATGTTGAGTCATGCACTACAAATCCCAGCATATGATACCTCAGGCCAACGCTCTCTATACAACACTCAGCTCTCTGTACAATACGCTGCTGGAATGCTGATCCTTTTATACTGGAACAACCCATTCTGCAGCACGGGGGGAGGGGGGGCGTCGATTTCTGTGACAGTACTTGAAAGCCACTTCTTCTTCCTCAAATGTTTTTTTCGAAACACGACTATGCTTTTTTCTTTTTTTTTTAAACACTTTACAAAACGTGTACATAGCGCTTCTGTTTCCAGTAACGTTCATTACCCCTCCGTGTAATGGTTGTGTCGGTTTCCATGGTTCCGCGTCTCGTTGGTGTTTCTCTCAGGAGGATGAAGGGACGAGGCCTGAACTATTTCTAAGTTTTCCTAGAGCGGCGCTTCGGGGATTCACTTGTCAGCTGCAGGTACATGTGAGCCAGCCGAGGGCATAACCTTTCCTATAAAAACTCTGCTCCCATATATTGTGTATTGTAGTGTAAGTGTACTGGTTGGGGTACACATGTGTGTATTGTAGTGTAAGTGTACTGGTTGGGGTACACATGTGTGTATTGTAGTATAAGTGTACTGGTTGGGGTACACATGTGCGTATTGTAGTGTAAGTGTACTGGTTGGGGTACACATGTGCGTATTGTAGTGTAAGTGTACTGGTTGGGGTACACACATGTGTGTCTTGTAGTGTAAGTGTGCTGTGACAGACTGACCTGGCTTTTCACCAGCCAAACCGAACACTTTAGCAGCGCAAAGCAATTTTTTTTTTTTTTTTAAGTTTACACTATAGGATTGTAAAAGACTTGGGACACCTTTGGGTGCCCCAATAAGAGTAGTATTGCAGCGCATGTAGCATCCGTGATGAACAGTGGGTGTGGCCAAATTGTGTTATTATTGGGAGAAGCTAAAGGAGTATAGTTAAATCAAACAAGGTCAGTCTGTGCCCAGTACATCCCCCCCCCCAGGTCAGTCTGTTCTCCAGTATAATCCCCCTTTGATCAGTATGTCCCCCAGTATAATCCCCCCTGGTCAGTCTGTCCCCCAGTATAATCCCCCCCCAGGTCAGTCTGTCCCCCAGTATAATCCCCCCCCTGGTCAGTCTGTCCCCCAGTATAATCCCCCCCCCCCCCTGGTCAGTCTGTCCCCTAGTATAATCCCCCCCAGGTCAGTCTGTCCCCCAGTATAATCCCCCCCAGGTCAGTCTGTCCCCCAGTATAATCCCCCCTGGTCAGTCTGTCCCCCAGTATAATGCCCCCCCTGGTCAGTTTGTCCCCCAGTATAATGCCCCCCAGGTCAGTCTGTCCCCCAGTATAGTCCCCCCCAGGTCAGTCTGTCCCCCAGTATAACCCCCCTAGGTCAGTCTGTCCCCCAGTATAATCCCCCCCCTGGTCAGTCTGTCCCCCAGTATAATCCCCCCCTGGTCAGTCTGTCCCCCAGTATAATCCCCCCCTGGTCAGTCTGTCCCCCAGTATAATCCCCCCTGGTCAGTCTGTCCCCCACTATAATCCCCCCCTGGACAGTCTGTCCCCCAGTATAATCCCCCCCAGGTCAGTCTGTCCCCCAGTATAATCCCCCCCTGGTCAGTCTGTCCCCCAGTATAATCCCCCCCTGGTCAGTCTGTCCCCCAGTATAATCCCCCCCCCAGGTCAGTCTGTCCCCCAGTATAATCCCCCCCCCTGGTCAGTCTGTCCCCCAGTATAATCCCCCCCCTGGTCAGTCTGTCCCCTAGTATAATCCCCCCCCTGGTCAGTCTGTCCCCTAGTATAATCCCCCCCAGGTCAGACTGTCCCCCAGTATAATCCCCCCTAGGTCAGACTGTCCCCCAGTATAATCCTCCCCAGGTCAGTCTGTCCCCCAGTATAATCCCCCCCCAGGTCAGTCTGTCCCCCAGTATAATCCCCCCAGGCCAGTCTGTACACCAGTTAAAGCACCGCCCCCCCACCAATATAATTAAAGCTGACAGGAGGGGAGAGGGGGATAGGAGGATTGGTGCTGCAGGGCTGCCACTGATGTGTCCGGGTTTCAGATGGACTTAAAACCTGGACACAGGATCTAAAACCCGGACTGTCCAGGTGAATTCTGGACAAGTGGCAACCCCACTATCCAGAAGTGGACAAATCTGACAAGGGAGCCGCAGGGGCCTCCTGAAGCATGGGACTGGGTTGCAATTGCGACCCCTGCAACCTCTTTAGTTACACCCCTGCTGACCCCAGAATGATGTGTTAGTGGTCCTGCTACCTCATGGGATACTTAAATCACATCTCCCAGGGGACTGCGGCATTGGCACACAATGCAGCTGGGGGGTGAGCCCCACACATTAGCAGAGCTGACTCTCTGCACCCAGAATATGCAGCTAACTGAACAGGACCAAGATGGTGGCACTGGATGTGCTGTATGGGTGGCTATGGATTGGTAGCATATTGCAAAGGCTGGGTTCATAAAGCATATTCTCTTTTAGATCCATTAGGAAACAGAGGTGGAGAAATGGAGGATTCTATTGTTTCTGAAAGGCCAGAAGATGAATCAGAGATGCTGTTTTTGGAGGAAGAGGAAAATCCACCGGGATACATCTGGACTCAGGAAGAACACGTGAAAGGTAACATTACCAATACCACTGACATGACCTTGTGTGGTTGCTGTTGGATTTCAAATCTGGAACCTTGCTACCACCATTTCTTCCACCATTTCTTCCACCATTTCTTCCACCATTTCTTCCACCATTGCTTCCACCATTGCTTCCACCATTGCTTCCACCATTTCTTCCACCATTGCTTCCACCATTGCTTTCCATTTGGCCTTGTCTTTTACCAGGTTAATATATTGTCTTATGTCAGGGTTGTCTATCATTTCCCTGGATTTCCTCCTCCATCGTGTCCTTCTTTTCTCTTTCTTTACCATGAAAGTTAACATAACAATATATTTGACTGTGGTATATGCACAGTACATGAGCTGCAGCCTCTAATATTCTTCAAAATAAATCAGTTTGAAGGCATACTGTATATGCAAGATGCAGGCACTGAGACCATAAGTCAGTGTATGAGCTAAATGGGCCTCAAATGTGGCCCCTGACATCACCAAAGGACCACACATAGGGGAAGATTACTAAAGCTGGTGCAGCTGTGCATAGTAACCAATTAGCTTCAGGGTTTTAGGCCGGGTTCACACTGGTACGACACGACAGTCGTACGACTGTGGATTCGGCTTTTACCTGCAACTTAAAGTCCGACATCCATCCGACTTCAATGAACGGGGATCCGACTTTGGTCCTGACAATATCAGGCACTTTGTGTCTGGTATGACTCATTAGGGAAAACTCCACACCAAATGGGAAAAAAAAAACAGGCATGGGGTTCCCCCCCCCCCAAGAGCATACCAGGACCTTCGGTCTGGTATGGATTTTAAGGGGAACCCCAACACCAAAAAACTCAAAAATCCATGCCAGACCTTTATCCGAGCACTCAGCCCAGCAGGTCAGGATAGGGGATGTGGAAAAGAGAGGGGGTGGGTGCGTTGGTGCAGATTTACGTTGGCAGAATGGCACTGCTGAGCACAGGCACGTACCTGTACGTCCCCTTTAAGTGCCCAGCCGTGGGTCGCACACGGGCACGCGCCCGCAACCCGGTCCGTAGCTCTGCGGCCGCGAAACCCGTGGACCCGATCACCGCCGGTGTCCTGCGATCGGTCACAGGAGCTGAAGAATGGGGAGAGGTGTGTGTAAAGAAACCTTCCCCGTTCTTCACAGTGGCAATGTCACTGATCGTCTGTTCCCTGATATAGGGAAAGGCGATCAGTGACATCACACGTCCAGCCCCACCCCACTACAGTTAGAAACACATATGAGGTCACACATAACCCCTACAGCGCCCCCTAGTGGTTAACTCCTAAACTGCAATTGTCATTTTCACAGTAAACAATGCATTTTTATAGCATTTTTTGCTGTGAAAATGACAATGGTCCCAAAAATGTGTCAAAATTGTCCGATGTGTCCGCCATAGTGTCGCAGTCACGAAAAAAATCACTGATCGCCACCATTAGTAGTAAAAAAAAAAAAATATTAATAAAAATGCCATAAAACTATCCCCTATTTTGTAAACGCTATAAATTTTGCGCAAACCAATTGTTAAACGCTTATTGTGATTTTTTTTTGCCAAAAATATGTAGAAGAATACGTATCGGCCTAAACTGAGAAAAAATAAATTGTTTCTAGCTTTTTTGGGGGTATTTATTATAGCAAAAAGTAAAAAATATTGTTTTTTTTTCAAAATTGTCGCTCTATTTTTGTTTATAGCACAAAAAATAAAAACCGCAGAGGTGATCAAATACCACCAAAAGAAAGCTCTATTTGTGGGGAAAAAAAGGACGCCAATTTTGTTTGGGAGCCACATTGCACGACCGCACAATTGTCAGTTAAAGTGACGCAGTGCCGAATTGCAAAAGCTGCCCAGGTCCTTTACCTGCATAATGGGCCGGGTCTTAAGTGGTTAAGGCAGCTCTGGTGTGTCTTCTGATTTTCTATTTTCCCCTCTCCAGCTCTTCTCCCTCTTCTGGCGATTTCTTCTCCCTCTGCCGGTTCTCCTCCACTCTCCGTTGACTTCTAGCCCTCTTCGGATCTTCTCCTCTGTCTGCTATGTTCTTCTGCCGGGCCTCCTCTCTCTGCTGTTTCTCTCTCTGTTCTTCTTACAATGTTTACTCAACACTCTCTCCCGCTCTAATGCTTGGGCTGCCATGTGCCAATACTTATATTGGAATGGGGTGGGGCCACCTGCTGATGTCATTCGGAGGCCCTGCCCCTTGTGACATCACCGCCTGGCACATGATGGTGGCGGTGATGACACAAAGGGGTTGGGGCCTCCGTATAATATCAGTGGGTGGCTCCACCCCATGTCAATATAAGGTCCCACCCCATGCCTTTTGTTTTTCTTTTTTGGCTTGGAGTTCCCCTTCAAGATCCTCAGATAATGCCGAAATCAGATCAGTTAAGACGATGATCTGACTTTGATCTGCCTTCAATGATATTCAATGGGCTGAAATAGGATCAAAATCGGACCAGTTAAGATGGCTCTCATAGGGAGACATTGATTTGCATACGTCATGCGGCATGAGCTCCCACTGTTGGAGCGTTTGTCGTACAAGTGTGAACTCTGCCTTCTTGTCAAAGCTTAATTGCACAAGCTAAAGTTAGAAGCTGATTGTGACTATGCACAGCTGCACCAGATTCTGTGTGCACCAGTTTTAGTAAATCCCCGCCGTAATGTTCAATAAATGTTAGGGATGCACCGATATCGGTATTTTCACGAGTACTTGCGCTCATGAAAATGCTCCCGGTACCGAAACCGATACTTTGCGGTGCGATTTGTGTCCTTACAAAATGAATGGGCTCAAATCTCTCTACAAAGAATTGCGTGTGATTTGAACAGGAATGTAGTGTTATTCCTGTCCGAATCCCATGCGATTACCCCCACCTCACCCGTGTTTAAACCCAGTAAAGAAAGCAAAGCACCGTCTAGTACAGCAACGGGCAGTTTATTAAAACAACTCACAAAGAAAATATCTAGTCAAATACATATCTGCAGCGTCCCCATCCCACAGATTATAGCAAACCACGGTCGCTGGAGGTGCTCACAGGGCTAGGGGAGATGTCTGGCTGTCCTCCCCAAGCTCACATCACTTCCTCCTTATACCCATTGTAGTCACGGAACTTCTCCTCTACTCACCGATAAGAAAAAACGGTATTGGTCCCCACTTGCTATGGGGGCACTGGTGCGTGCTCACTCCCAAATTTCGGCTCTATGTGTCCATAAGACACATAGAGCTGTGGCTCGTCTGCGCCTGTTCATAAGACACATAGAGCTGCAGCTAGCCCCCGCCTCCAACTACCTCCTGCTGCTGTCTCTCATCCAGTGAGGAGAGAGAGAGACTTGGAATAGCCAAGCTCCCATGCACATCTCTGAATCAAGAGGGGGCTCAGGTGAGTATAAGGTAGGGGCTGGGGGGGAGCAGCACATAGAAGGTTTTTTACCTTCGTGAATAGAATGCATAAAGGTGAAAGCCTTTACAACCACTTTAAATCCGTTCTGTGTTTGGTACCCATGTACCCTTAAATAATAATTCCAGACATGTTTATATCCCAGATAGCAAGCAATTGTGCTGAAAGTTTGAAAATGACTTGCTCAGCTATTGCTAGTCTTGCGAGGCTTCACAAGTTTGTTGCACAATTGCAGCAAGTCTGCATTGCATGACTCCAGATCAACTTTCTTTGCAAACATTCTGCAAGTCTGCTGTAAGTTCTGGTTCAGTTATGTTGTGCAATAGTCATCCCACCACATGGGTCACTGTGGCTGAATTTTCATGCTGTAGACTTGCAAAGGTCTTGCTGTAGATCCACCACTGCAACTTTGCTCATGCCAGAGACTTGCCACGCAAATTTACCACAAATTGGAAAAGTGTCAACTAGAACTTGTGCTTCAAGTGCTCTGCAAGTGTACAATTTGCCAGTGAAAATGTGCAGCAAGTTAACAGACTTGCAATTCAAAACTGCCACAAAATTGTGGCAAGTTATCCTTACTATCTAGGATATAGTCACATTGGTCCAGCTTGGACCAATGTAGCTATGTATATAAACCATTCCTGGCCAATGTCCCCGGTAGCTGGAAATCACTGAAACAGACACTGCTACTCCAGTGATCACCACATGCATCTGCGTCCCCTGCTGCATGGCTGCACTTCTGCTTACTGAACACAGGGGGTCAACTGCTCAGCACGGGCACCATTCAGAGAATGCTTTGCATTTTCTGCATAAATGCAAAGTGTTATTTGCTTGGATGAGGCAGAGAGGTGGGACATCATGTCAAGTTCTCCACCTCGTCCAGTCAAGAATGCTTTGCATTTATTCAGAAAATTTTAAATATTCTCTAAATGGCACCTGTACTGAGCAGCCAACCTCCTGTGTTCACAAATGTATCGGGCTGGCCGCTCAGCACAGGAAGCAAGTAGACATCACTGGAGTAGTGGTTTCTGTTTTAATGATTTCCAGTTTCTTGGGGCATCGGCCAGGTATGAAATGTACATGGTTACATTGGTCCACTTGTAACTATATAAAAATAAACCATGCATGGGATTATTTTTTTAATGGTGCAGTTCTGTTTACCCTATATACTCGAGTATAAGCCAAGTTTTTTCAGCAAATTTTTTGTGTGCTGAAAATGCCCCCCTCGGCATATACTCGAGTCACCT
Organism: Rana temporaria; assembly: GCF_905171775.1. Classification (NCBI taxonomy): domain Eukaryota; kingdom Metazoa; phylum Chordata; class Amphibia; order Anura; family Ranidae; genus Rana; species Rana temporaria. Next base: position 103,249,627 of record NC_053498.1, on the reverse strand, counting down.
TTTTGTGCCTGATTTCCCGGACTTTGGGGACCTGGTACCAAAACTTGGCACACATGTAGCCCCACTTTTCCTCTACAAGTATGCAAAGTTTGTTGTCCGGGGGACCTACGTCCGGGGAGCACCGATTTTTCAAACCTGGGCACCCCTTCCATAGACTCCCATGTTAAACGGTAATTTCTCCGGTGATTTGGGGGACCCGGGTTCCGGCCGATCGTAGGTCCCCTGGACCCAGAACTTGGCACACATGTAGCCCCATTTCTCCTCTACAAGTGTGCAAAGTTTGTCCAAAGGACCTACGGTCGGGGAGCACCATATTTTTATTTTTTTTCTTCAAAGCCAGGCACCCCTTCCATAGACTCCCATGTTAAACATCAGTCTAGTCATGGGCACAGTGAGGCATGCACACGGATACAATGAGGCATGCATATGGACACCCTAGGCTTATACTCGACACAATACGTTTTCCCAGTTTTTTCTGGTAAAATTAGGTGCCTCGGCTTCTATTCAGGTCGGCTTATACTCGAGTATATACCGTAATTAAAAGCTGTGTTAACGGAAGAGTTTCTGGAGAAAATGCTGCTTTGCAGAGACACTGGGCCATATTCTCGTACTTTCTGCGGCGGAATCGCGTAAGCTATTTACACTACGCCGCCGCAACTTACTGGAGCAAGTGCCGTATTCCTCAAGCACTTGCTCCGTAGTTTGCGGAGGCGTAGTGTAAAAGGCCCGGCGTGTCCATGCATATTTCAAAGGGGGCGGCTTATATTTAAATTAAGCGCGCCCCCGTTTCGATAGAACTGCGCATGCGCCGGGCTAAAAATAGCCCAGTGCGCATGCTCCAGTTCTCGGCGGAAAACGTCAATGACGCCGACGTGTGCGTCATTGACGTAAAGTCGTATTCAAGAACGACTTAGGAAAACGACGTACCCGACGGGAAAAGACGACGCGGACCTGACGCCATACTTAACATGGCATACGTGGGACTGGCGTAAGGTTACCCCTCATATAGCAGGGGTAACCTTACGCTTACGCAAACGACGTAAGCGACGGTTACGCGACGCAATTTTGTTCGTGAATCGGCGTATCAGGCTCATTTGCATAAACAAATGAGACCTGAGCGTAAACGCCACCTAGCGGCCGGCGGCAAATTACATTTAAGATCCGACAGTGTAAGTGACTTACACATGTCGGATCTTCAGCGTATCTATGCGAAAATGATTCTAGGAATCACTCGCATAGATACGCGGGTCAAAATACAGAGATACGACGGAGTTCCCTGAGATACTCTGTCGTAACTCTACTGAGAATATGGCCCATCGTCAGTTTGTCCTGCCTAGGCAAGGTGACAGTGTCTCTTTTAATGATGAAAATGTGAGTAATTTGCAAGTATGGAGTCTTACTGCAAGGGTTTTCTGTTTTCTATGTGTATTCACTGTATAATTGCCTTTGTGTATCAATGCATCCAGCGCTTCTTGTTTTTGCCTTTCAAGATGATGAATTTCCATATGGAGACACAGCAGACAATCTCCAGGATGACGATGTCCTTGATGTAATAAATGACAGTTTTGATTCTGACTCTGACTGGTAAGCACAGTATGTGACATCTGCCTGGCACACACAGTCTCTGCTTGTCATGTGTTGGCTGTGTTTTCAGCCTAGGTTTATGAAGCACACAGAAAAACAAAATGCATGCAATAACCATTTGGTCTGCGTTCAGTGCCATTTTTATGTGTTCTTCCGAGTAATATTCTGAACTGAGATGAGCCTGAATCTCCATAACTGCCTTTTCCGAGCAGTAGCATGTTTATTTATTGATTGTAAGAGAATAGAAAAGATAGAGTGTTTTTTTGCTTGAATTGCTCTGTGTGAGACAGATGATTCTTAAAGAGTATAAGAGAAGGTCTAGCAAGGGCAACAGCGCAATTTAAAGTGCATCATGTGGGAAAAAAATACATTTATAAAAAAAGCCTTTTACAAACCGCTGAAAAAAAATCCAAGTATAATAATATCTTTAAGCTCAGTCTGTTTAAATTGTATATTCTGCATCCCTTTTTTAAAAAAAAAACGTAATTTTAACGTTTGAAGACACATGACTGGGTTTCTGCAACAATCTGAATATCCAGTTTTAACTTTTTAACACATAAAACTGTGTTTGTTTGTTTTTAGAAAGCAGCCACAGCCAGAGTAGAAAAGCCTGTCCCCTGTCATCATGCGGCAGAGAAGGACCCCTGCTCTCTGTGTGGAAGCCGTGGTTTCTGCACATGCTCATCATGCCTTCTGCCAAGTCGGAGCTAAAGCTTTACAATCAGCAAGGAGCGTAAGCTTTGCTTATTGCAAAACTGTGGGTCTGACTCAGCAAGGGGGTGTGATGGACCTCTACGGTGAGACCACTGATTCCATACAGGGAGCAAAGGTCCATCTATGCAGCATGCTGGAAGGGAACAGGCTTCTCTATTCAGGATGTCCTGCTTTCTAAAGAAAAGACACTGCTCGGAATTTCCAACAAATGTTCGTTCGATGGGAGCTTGTTGTCGTAAATTCTGACTGTGTGTAGGCTCCATCCGACATTTGCTGTCGGAATCTCTGACAACAAAAATTTGAGAGCTGGTTCTCAAATTTTCCGACAACAAAATCCGTTCTGGTAAATTCCGAGCGTGTGTAGACAATTGCGACACACAAAATTCCACGCATGCCCTGAATCAAGTACGAGACGGAAGCGATCGGTCTGGTAAAACTAGCGTTTGTAATGGCGATAGCACATTCGTCACACTGCAAAGAGCAGTAACGGACTGAAAAGCACGACTCGTCTCTCACCAAACTTCTACTAACACAAGATTAGCAGAAGGAGCCTAAAGGGTGGCGCACTTGGTATTGAACTTCACTTTTATAGTGCCGTTGTACGTGTTGTACGTGACCGTGTTCTTGACGTTCGCAATTTTCCGATAACATTTGTGTGACCGTGTGTATGCCGCATGTACCTGGAAGTTATTTAACCGGTTTGAAACGAAAGTTCAGCTGGGGTTTAAAATACTACCACTATGGACACTTGTAAAAAATTTTTGTATATGCCCCACTACTTATTGTCAGGGTGAGAGGTCAGCTAAGGTTGGACAGTTGCTGCTGTTGCAGGCCAGCATTCATTTTAACCACTTCCATACAGGGCTTTTATACACACCTCCATACCGGGCCTATTCTGGCACTTCTCTCTTACATGTACAAATCATCATTTTTTTGCTAGAAAATTACGCAGAACCCCCAAACATTATATATGTTTTTTTAGCAGACACCCTAGGGAATAAAACGACGGTCATTGAAACCTTTTATTCTGCACGGTATTTGCGCAATTATTTTTTTTAAACGCCTTTTTTTTGGAAAAAAATTGTTTCATGAATTAAAAAAATAACAAAACAGTAAAGTTAGCCCAATTTTTTTGTAAAATATGAAAGATTATGTTACACCGAGTAAATAGATACCTAACATGTCACGCTTTAAAATTGTGCACACTCATGGAATGGCGCCAAACTTTGGTACTTAAAAATCTCCATAGGCAACGCTTTGAAAATGTTTACAGGTTACCAGTTTAGATTTACAGAGGAGATCTAGTGCTAGAATTGTTGCTGGCACTCTAGCGCACGCGGCGATACCTCACATATGTGGTTTAAACAGCGTTTACATATGTCGGCGGGACTTGCGTGTGCGTTCGCTTCTGCGCGCAAGCTACTGGGGACAGGGGCGTTTAAAAAAAAAATGTATTTCTTTTTTTTTTTTTTTTTTTTAAATATTTATTTCTTTTTTTACACTTTTTTTTTTTATTATCACTTTTATTCCTATTACAAGAAATGTAAACATCCCTTGTAATAGGAATGTGTGTGACAGGTCCTCTTTATGGAGAGATGCGGGGTCAATAAGACCCCACATCTCTCCTCCAGGCTGGAAAGCATGAAATCTGTGAAAAAAAATTCACAGATCTCATGTTTACCGTTGCTTAGCAGCCGCAATCGCGGCTTTGTTTACTTACGGGGACCCGGGCGTGACGTCATCACATCGCGCCCGGGTCCTCCAACGGTCATAGAGATGACTGGTGACCATCTGGTCACCAGTCATCTCTATGCTTCCTGCGAGCGCCGGACGATTCGTTCTCCGGGCCCCCGATGGCACGGGAGAGCCCGGAGAAGCACCGGATGGCGGCGGGAGGGGGGGATGTCCCCTCCCGCCGCCTGTAAGAACGATCTAGCGGCGGAACCGCCGCTATGATCGTTCTTACGTTGTGCAGAATCGCCGGCACAAGAGAAGGATATCTGAATGATGCCTCTAGCTGCAGGCATCATTCAGATATCCCCCCCACAAAGCCCAGGACGTCATATGACGTCCACTCTGAACGGCAGAGGTTCTTCGTGGACGTCATTTTACTATGGGCCGGTAGGGAAGTGGTTAAAGGAGCATTGCTCTAGTATGGAGGCAATGTGTTTTTATTATAATTTTATTCTTAATTTAGTGGAATGCGTCAAAATGCAAAAAACATGACTTGACGGATATATAAGGTATAGACCACGCGTGCCCAACCAGTGGCCCGCGGAGCCCTCTGATGTGGCCCGCGACCTCCTGCTCTGAAATGGAGTAGAATAGAACACTGTTATTAAAGGTCAGTTTTATTACTAAAATCACATGGCCAGATTCAGGTAGGGCAGCGTAACTTTGTGCGGGCGTAGCGTATGTTATTTACGCTACGCCGCCGCAAGTTAGAGAGGCAAGTGCAGTATTCACAAAGCACTTGCTCCGTAAGTTGCAGCGGCGTAGCGTAAATGTGCCGGCGTAAGCGCGCCTAATTCAAATGTGGAAGAGGTGGGCGTGTTTTATGTAAATTAACATTGACCCCACGTAAATTACGTTTTGAACGAACGGCGCATGCGCCGTCTGAGGACGTATCCCAGTGTGCATGCGTCGGATAGAATGCCTAAGAAATGTCGAACACTGCCTACGACGTAAACGTAATTTACGCACACCCCTATTTGCCTACGACTTACGTAAACGACGTAAAAAGATACGCTTGTTCCGACGTCCATACCTTGCATGGGCTGCGCCACCTAGAGAGCAGCTTTATCTTTAAGCCGGCGTATGTCTTACGTAAACGGCGTAAATAATTGCGACGGGTGTATGTACGTTCCTGAATCGGCGTATCTAGCTAATTTGCATATTCGACACAGAAATCAACAGAAGCGCCACCTAGCGGCCAGCATAAAAATGCACCCTAACATACGACAGCGTAGGAGACTTATGCCGGTCGTATCTTAGCAACAGAGAAGCGTATCTCAATTTTAGCATACCGCTATTTTAGCATACGACGGCGCGGATTCAGAGTTACGACGGCGTATCTACTGATACGCCGTCGTAACTGTACCTGAATCTGGCTAACAGTGTATATCTGGGCATTACTGTTCAGCAGTGGTTACTGGGCTGCTTTCAAACTGATCCGCAGGTGCAGAGCAGTTTACTTGCAGGTTACCTTCACTGAGCCATAGACTCCTGTTATTACCTGCGAGTTTAATGAGCTTTCTGAAAGTGCACCAAACCTGCAGAATATAATAGAAGTCTATTGCAAAGTGCAGGAAAGCCAAAGGTACACTGCAATGCACCAGCAGTGCGGGTAAACTGCAGCGCATCTGCGTGAAAGCAGTCTTAGGCCCCTTTCACACGGTCAGTTCGACCCAAATGAACCCTCCATTAACCTCTAAGGAGTGGCAGATGAATTCTACCTCTAATCCAATCCGCCAAAAAAATAAAAATAAATATACAGAGCAGACATGGACCTGTCATATGCCCGCTCCGCTCATTGTGGCCCGCGACCAGTTACCAAGTCGCTTAAGTGGCCCTCGCTCTTCAAAATGTTGGGCACCCCTGGTATAGACAGACCTTTGGAAGCATTTTGTGTGGAAAGGGCACCTTAAAACTATGACCTTCCTACGACCAGCATACAATAAATGGTACAGTTTTACATAGGAGGCTCACACAGCGAGCAGAACTGCTGGCAGAGTGTATGATACAAACAAAGATCATCAAAGGTACACGGAAAAAAAAAATAGATTGATAGCTCAACAAGCTTAGGAGAAAGAGCATAGGGGGTAGCAAATGTGTATGTACCATAAACAATACAATATAAATGAACAGTGCCTCCAGTAGGTCATACCTTTGTAGTAAACGCAAACCAAAAGCATTTTTTAAAATTTTTGGATGGAAAAGGTGGCATCCAGACAGGGAAGGGAAACAAAAATAAAGAGGGGTAAGTGAGGAGGGAAAGGGAGGAAAGTGAGGGGGGAGGGTAAGAGAGGGGACCACGGTGTGGGTTTCCATGATGAGGAGAGGGGAGACTAATTCAGAGGTATGAGAGGTATTCATCAGAAAAACAAAACTGGTCCCAATGGAGCCAGCGTGCATTGTGCTTCTCTGTTTTGTCCCTGTTTGTTTTTTACCAATGTCTGTGCTATTAGTCTAATGTCTTTCTTACACAGTGCATGCACAGTAGCGCATGTTTATTACAGTATGTGGTTCCATCTGCTGGCCTCTATGTCAGTACAGCACACAATAGGGACTCATTTGCTGCTGGATGTGACCACCACACAAAGCGGGGGGCAAGGCATTTAGCACACCTAGAAGAGTGTTCGATCCCGAAACACCTGCTGCCAGCGGCAGCTTTGTATTTCAAGAGAAGGCGGATTTACAGGAAAGGTAAGTATAAAGTTTCATACACACGATCGGATTTCCATCGGACAAATCCGTGGATTTTTGTCCGAAGGGTGTTGGCCGTGAACTTACAGATGGCAGAACTTTTTCAGCCAACATTCACGAAACGACGTGGTTTTTCTGCTCTTTAGCGCCACCCTTTGGGCAACTTCTGCTAATGCTGTCTTTATGGTTATCATTGGGTCAGAGCATGCACGTTTGTACTTTGGATTTTAGTCCGACGGACATGTGTACACACGATCGTATATTTAGACGGAACACATTTGTTGTCGGACAATTTGAAAGCATGGCCATCCAACATTTGTTGTCGGAAATTCGGACAACAATTGTCCGATGGAGCATACAGACTGTCGGATTATCCAACAAAACGCGTCCATCACACAATTGTTGTCGGAATATCCGATCGTTTGTACGGGCCTTAAGGATAAACAGTCTTTTTACCAGGTTATTGTTAAAAACATTTTTTACATTGGCAACAGAGGCAGGTTGAAACATGCAAAATACAAGATTTCAAAATCTTATTAAATGCCCTGCACTGGAACACATCGATACATGCATGCTTCTTTAAAATGAATTGCTTTTACACCAATTTTAATTTAGAAAGGAGTTGAAAAGAATGTCAGCAGATCCTAAAGTAGAAAAGGGTAGTTCTAGGCTTTGGGGTTGGGAAAAAGGAACTTCTGCACAGGGCCGGCCCTATGATGGGACCGGGTGGTACCATGGGTACCAGGCCACACTTTTAGGGGGGCAGCATACTGTTGCCCACCAGCCTGTTCCGCTACCCAAATAAAATTGATGTCCTTTTTTTCCCACAAATAGAGCTTTCTTTTGGTGATATTTGATCACCTCTGCGGTTTTTATTTTTTGTGCTATAAATCTATATATTTTTTAACTTTTTGCTATAATAAATATCCCCAAAATTTAGAAAAAACTTTTCTTCAGTTTAGGCCAATATGTATTCTTCTACATATTTTTGGTACAAAAAAAAAAAACACAATTAGCGTACATTGATTCGTTTGCGCAAAAGACATTGTGGCTGCCAGCAATTCACAGATCCCTTTATACTCCTGGATACATGTATAGAGCCATAGCAGGTCCTTTTATACGCCTATATGCATGTACAGAGCCATGACGGCCCTCTTTATACATCTATAGAGCCATGACAGGCCCTCGTTATACTCCTTTATACATGTATAGAGTCATGACAGGTCCTCTTTATACTCCTATATACATTTATAGAGCCATGGCAGGTCCTCTTTATATTCCTTTACATGTAAAGAGTAATGATCAGTCCTCTATATACATCTATAGAGCCATGACAGGTCCTCTTTATACATGTATAGAGCCATGACAGGCCCTCGTTATACTCCTTTATACATGTATAGAGTCATGTCAAGTACTCTTTATAGTCCTATATACATTTATAGAGCCATGACAGGTCCTCTTGATATTCCTTTACATGTATAGAGCAATGCCAGGTCCTCTTTATACTCCTTTATACATGTATAGAGCCATGACGGGTCCCCTTTAGTTATCATGATATAAAATAATGAATGTGGGGGCCTTTTGGTTGGCGTGATTTTATTTCTGGGGGGGGCAGCTTTTTATTCTTGGTCCAAGGCAGCACAATGTCTTGGGCCGGCACTGCTTCTGCAATATCTGTGCAATGAATTAAACTGACATTGCTTTTCTGAAAAATGACTGTTTTAGAGTGTGAATTTTCGTTTCTGTCAGGTCCAGTGAACAGCACACCGATCGATATGAGATAGTTAAAAGTTCCAGCTATCTAGATAAGGTTCAGATGTTCCGACTTCGCAAAAAACTGAACCAGCTGGACACCTTCCAACAGGATAAGGAATTAATGCTTCAGAAAATCAGGTATGTTTTTTTTACAGACTTCGCTAGCAAGAGATTTAGTCTAGCAGCAGTAAATATACATCATGTGCTTCCTTAGGCAGCGGCTCTGCAACTGCTATAATTAAAGTATCTGCACTTCAGTGTCTTGTGTATTAATTCTTGTTAAATGTTTATGTTAACATTTTTGGTAGAGAACGTAATTGCATTGAGTCTAATTATACTGATTGACAAATCTAGTCAAAGCACTCATTTCAATTATTTAAAAATACATATTTTTTGAATAGTAAAGTTTTAGTCTGGGACCAATATAAGGCTTGGATTAAATCATTTTTATATGTTTAAACGAAAAAATACTAAAAGCCAACAGCTACACATACTGCAGCTGCTGGCTTTTAATAAATGGACACTTACCTGTCTTGGAGTCCAGCGATGTCGGCAGTAGGGAACCCGGCAGTGTAGGCTTCATGCCGGGAACCCTACTGCGCATTCGCGAGGCCTGCTCCTCTCTCCTATTAGCCCGGTGGCCAGGGAAGGAGGAGGGAGCCCCGCGGTGACGTTACGGCTGCACTCCCGGAAGTGGGAAAGGATACCTGGGGCATCGGGGGGGGGGGGGGAATCCAATGAGTGGAGGTTCCACTTTAGGGTGATACTTTTTATTTTCTTTGAAAGAGTTTCATTAGAACTAAGAAAGCTACTTAGATGAGTAGTGAAAAATCTTCAACGTTACACAATAAGTCTAGTTGAATGTGAATGACTGCTACTATCTAGTTCCTAATGACCTAACTAGTACAGTGTTATGTGGCCTCCTCTGGTTCTATGTATGTCACGGGAAATCTTAGTCATTTCAAGCTATCTGATACATTTTTTTCCATGAGATTAGAGAACTGGGGTCCCTTGCTCATGGACCCAAGATTGGTGTCCATTGTGGTCAGAATCAATGAAATCATGCAATATTTATCTGCCATCAGCATTAGGAACATTTTAAAATTACTTGTGGTTAGGCTAGTATGTATTTCATTATTTTGCATGATTACATTGAAACAGATGAGGTATATTAATCTTAAATATATGTATGTTCTTTTGTTTCAGGGAGGAGCTTAGAGCATGCCAAGAAAGTATTGAATCTTTGAAACAACAGAGATCCAATGTGGAAATGGAGATTCAGATGGAACAACAGGCTAATAACATGTAAACACTCTTTTCGGGGACTACAGATTGTGTAAACGGGCAGTGCAGTGGTGGTCAACTTGTAAACTATAGAGGGCATCAAGTGCGGCAACTGACATTTCCAAAGGGCCGCAGAATAGCAGCGCATTTTTACGCATTGCATCAAGTTTGGGAGCACATTCAAAATGAATAGCCTATAACTTACCTCAGTGCACAGATATTTCAGTCCTACTGCACTTTTTACATTGTGTTGCAAACTAAAGAAGTTTGCGTACAATAACTCTAGCATTGGTTTCAGTAGCAGTAGTAACCCCCATCATTTGGTGTCAGTAAGTTTAATAATAACCCTCAACATTGGTGTCAGTGGATGCAATAATAATCCCCAGCCTTGATGTCAGTCTGTGCAATATTGACCGTCAAGCATTGGTGTCAGTGGATGAAAATACAACCCTCAGTGAGTTCAATAATAACTCCCAACATTGATGTTACTGAATTCATTATTAACCCACATTGATGTCAGTGAGTTCCGTAAGTGAGTGCAGTAATAACCCCAAATATTGGTGTTAGTGCAATAATAAACCTCAATATTGGCTCCAGTTGGCACAGTAATAACCCCCAACATTAGTGTCAGGGAGTGCAATATTAACTCCCAACATTGGTGTCAGTGAGTGCAGTAATAATCTTTAGTATTGGTGTCAGTGGATGCAATAGACTCCAGCACTGGTGTCAGTGAAGACAACAAAAATAACCCTTAACATTGGTGTCAGTGGGTGCAATAGTAACCTCACAACATTGGTTTCAGTGAGTTCTGTAATAACTCCCAACATTGATGTTACTGAATTCATCAATAACCCCCTACATTGACATCAGTGAGTGCAGTAATAACCCCAAACATTGGTGTTAGTGAGTGCAATAATAACCCTCAGTATTGGTTCCAGTGGGCACAATAATAACCCCCAACATTGGTGTCAGTGAATGCAATATTAACTTCCAACTTTGGTGTTAAAGGAGAAGTTTTGGTTTTGTTTTTTTGGATTCATACTTACCTCGGTGGATGGAGCATCAGACCGATGCTCCATCTGTCCCCCGGCGTCTGTGCACTGAGAACCGAGCCACCGAACATCGCCGCTGGCTTGGTTTTCACAGATCCCCGAGAGGAGAGCTGCTGACTGTCAGTCAGCCTCTTTCCTCTCTGCTTCTCCACGCTCATTGGAGTGTTGAGCCGTGGATAGGCTGAGAGAGGCTGTCACAGCATCTCAGCAGCTCGCTGAGACTGCCATCAATCAGGGCAGCTGGCGAATCCCGACTTGGGAAGTCGTCATGACGCGCTGCCCCGACTGATGACAGTGACGTCAGCGGATAGCGGACTTTAGAGCGCTCTCCGCTGAAAACGGGTCATAGGAGTGCAAAACGAATTGCACTCCTGAGAAGCCCAGCCTAAAAAGCTCAGGCTGGACTTCTCCTTTGACGAGTGCTGTAATATCCCTCAATATTGGTGTCAGTGGATGCAATAATAGCCCCAGGGCTGGTGTTGGTACTATTAACCCCCCCCCCCCCCTTACCCCACATTGGTGATGACTTGCAGTGAACTTCACAGAGACTGCTTTCTGAACTACAGAGGAGCTGAGAGGAGGAGTATTAGGAGGCAGAGTCAGTACAAGAATCACATTGTTGTTAGTAAGTGCAATAATAACCCTATAACCCTCATAACTGGTGCCACTTGGCACAGTAAAAACCCCCAATATTAGTGCCAGTGAATATTAACTCCCAACATTGGTGTCAGTAAATGCAGTAGTAACCTTCAGTATTGGCGTCAGTGGGTGCAACATTTACCCCCAGCATTGGTGTCAGTGAGTTTAGTAATAACTCTCAACATTGATGTTGCTGAATTCATTATTAACCCCCAATATTGGTGTCAGTGGGTTCCGTAATAACCTGCAACATGGGTGTCAGTGAGTTCTGTTATAACCCCCAACATGGGTGTCAGTGAGTTCTGTTATAACCCCCAACATGGGTGTCAGTGAGTTCTGTTATAACCCCCAACATGGGTGTCAGTGAGTTCTGTAAAAAAAACAACAACATGGGTGTCAGTGAGTTCTGTAATACCCCCAACATTGATGTTACTCAATTAATTATTAACCCCCAACATTGGTGTCAGTGAGTTCTGTAATAACCCCTGACATTGATGTCAGTGAGTTCTGTAATAACCCCCAACATTGGTGTTAGTGAGTGCAATAATAACCCTCAATATTGGTCCAACTTGGGCACAGTAATAACCCCCAACATTAGTGTCAGTGCGTACAATATTAACTTCCAACATTGGTGTCGGGGAACACAGCAATAACACCCAACATTGGTGTCAGGGAACACAGCAATAACACCCAACATTGGTGTCAGGGAACACAGCAATAACACCCAACATTGGTGTCAGGGAACACAGCAATAACACCCAACATAGGTGTCAGGGAACACAGCAATAACACCCAACATTGGTGTCAGGGAACACAGCAATAACACCCAACATTGGTGTCAGGGAACACAGCAATAACACCCAACATTGGTGTCAGGGAACACAGCAATAACACCCAACATTGGTGTCAGGGAACACAGCAATAACACCCAACATTGGTGTCAGGGAACACAGCAATAACACCCAACATTGGTGTCAGGGAACACAGCAATAACACCCAGCATTGGTGTCAGGGAACACAGCAATAACACCCAACATTGGTGTCAGGGAACACAGCAATAACACCCAACATTGGTGTCAGGGAACACAGCAATAACACCCAACATTGGTGTCAGGGAACACAGCAATAACACCCAACATTGGTGTCAGGGAACACAGCAATAACACCCAACATTGGTGTCAGTGGCTGCAATAATAGCCCCCAGTGCTGGTGTTGGTACTAATAAACTTAGAAACTGAAATTAAACAGAAAAGTTAGTGGGAATCCAGAAAGTTTTGGAAAGAAATGGACAGCAGATCAGTAGAACTCACAACATGAAAAGAGATTTTTCCAAGTAAGCTTATATTGGAGTTTTAAAAATAATTACTGCTTGTACTGTTATTACAATACTGATGTTATAAAATTAAAGTGCATGTTGTGACTATAGATTTTCATTTGAGCCCTTAATCAGTTTACTAGCTGAGGCACCTCAAGCAGTAATTATGTGTAGTAACTATTTAATTGATCTCTCATACCTTTATGATGGACAGGAGCACCAGAGCCTTCCAGCACATGTCTCTAGCCCACTGTAATGTAAAGCTTTATGCTGTTTGTAAAAGGATGTCCATTGTCAAAAGCGGACATCAAAGGCTGATGATTCAACACAGTGTCGCCAACCTACCAGATTGAAATTTATTGGCACGACACCCGAAATTTACTGGCACAGCCACGTTTTTACTGGGATTTCACAAAAGTTTAGGTGCAAATTTCAGTATTTAGGCTACAAACAAGTACACTAGGCAAATAGCAATGTGATTTAAGGCAGATATTAAGGTAAAAAAACATATTTTTGTTATTTTCAATATAATAAGGGCAAATTATTTAGTTACATCACCCCCTGCCTCCATCCCCCACTGCCACCAACACCCCCTGCCGTCACCCCCCTATGCGGTGCCACAATCTCCCCCTGCCTCCAATCTCCCCCAGGCCCCTGCCTCAAATCACCCCCTGCCTCCATCGGCCCTTGCCTTCATCCCCCTCTGCGGTGCCACCAACAACCCCTGTATCCATCCCCCACCCTCTTCGGTGCCACCAACACCCCCTGCCTCCAATCACCCCCTGCCACCAACACCCCCTTCCTCCATCCCCCTCTGCCGTGCCACCGCAGCCACCATCACCCCCTGCCTTCAGTCACCCCCTGCCTCCAGTCACCCCCTGCCTCCAATCTCCATGCGCAATTCCAAGCCAAACCGATCTCGGCTATTTTTACTGGCACATTCACGCAACCACCGACATTTACGAACGGGGGGGGGGGGGCAGTGCCTGTTTTTACGAACTGTCCGTAAAAATACGGACGGGTGGCAACACTGATTCAACATAATTTCTTTGCTAAGGGGGTGACATCTTCCAGCATTCCTACTGATTATCGGATAGCATAGGGGACGAATGGCAGTCAATATAAACCAATAAGTTTGCTTTATTAAGACAAGGAGAGACTTGTTGCCTTGAACACATCCCGTGTGTACTATCACAGAAATAAGGAGGGTGGCTGCATGAAGTGCTTAGCGGTAGTTTGTAGGGGGGGGGGGGGGCAGATCTGAAATATGCTTATGAACTGTGTCTGCCTATGGCTGGTAAATTCTGAATAAATACAGTGTTAAACATGTGTTGTAGTCATGGCTCCTCACTAACAAACAGATGCTACAGGTGATGTAAGATCTCCCTGAAGTCTTGGGCTATAACACATATTTAGCCTCAGCATCTGCTTTATCTTGTCGGAATAGAGCGCTCTGGAGGTAAGATGGAGATTTGTACAATATACTGCTAGGGAAACGCAACAATCTGTTACTGTACATCTCACACAGTGTTTGCTGCATACATCCATTGAATTATAAAACTCTATAGTGATTTTAGTTAATGTAAAACCAGGATACTGTTTGTTTTCTACTTCAATTATGTGTTTAGTCAGGGCTAGCAAAGGACATAATAACTGTACAGTACACAGGATGAGTCAATACATTACATTATACAGTAAAACCTTGGTTTGCGAGCATAATTTGTTCCAGAAACATGCTTGTAATCCAAAGCACTTGTATATCAAAGCATTTTTTACTGGGCATTAAAGAGAAGAGAGGCACCTCTAAATGTTGTACCTTCATTAAATGTAACCATATTGCTACATTTAGAGGCTCCTCTTTTCTTTTTTTATACTCAGTTGTGACATAACGCTACTCTTATATCAAGACATTGCTTGTATATCAAGGCAAAATGTATAAAAACATTTTGCTTGTCTTGCAAAACGCTCTCAAATTATTCTTAAAGCAAGGTTTTACTGTATACAGAAAAACACCACTATTTCTAAACAATGGGGGAAGGGGGGGAGGGGGTATTAAAAGCGTCCAGAATCTGGAGCAGCTGTAAATAATGACCAATCAGCATCAAGCTTCACCTTGTTCAGTTAAGCTTTGAAAATGAAAACTAGAAGCTGATTGGTTGTAATGCACAGCTGCTCCAGATTTTGTCTGTTCCAGTCTTCGCAAATTACCCTTCTTCTGTTGTGTTGGGCATGTTCAATAATCTCAATCTTTATGCTTTGAAAGAGAAGTATGGCCAAAGATTTTTCTTGTCATACTTCTCTTCTGGGTCACTGTAATGCACTGTTGGGCTCCTGTGACCCAGAGTCAGCGTGATTGCCCACTGTCAGCTGATGTCACAGGGCCGTTCCAGACCCTGGAAGAATTATGACCATATTGTCAGGATCCACCCAGCTGCCTGATTGACAGCTGGCTCCAGCTCTCAGCTTGTGGCCTAGAGCCAAAGCCAGCTGTTCCCACCTCCTCTCCAATCAGGCGCTTCAGTGAGTGCTGGAGGAGCAGTGTAATCACATGACTGAGCAATCACATCCCTGCTAATCTCTCAGCTCTGTCTTTTTGGAGCAGAGAGCAATGACTGACAGTCATCGCTCTCTGCTACAATAATACCAAGAGCTGAGCATTCAGCAGTTATGTGGTCGCTCAGTTCTCAGGCTTAAGCCCTGTACACACAGGCCGAATATCGGGCGGTATCAGCCGGTTCAATAGAAACTGGCTAACATTCAGCCCATGTGTATGACAGCCAGTCCAACAGAAGTTGGCCGAACGTCCGGCTTCTGTTGAAGAGGCATGACCAAAAAAAGTTTGCCGATTGGCATCTGATGAGCACACTCAGCCAATGGCTGAGAACGTTGATTGGTCGTTCTGGCAGGGGGCTGCCCCTCCTGTCAGAACACTTTTTCTCAGTGGTGGAAATGGCTTTTCTAACATCAGATTGTTAGTACAGGATCTCCTCCTGAGCTCTTCAATTTTTTTTTCGTCCAGCCCACTGGGTTAAATTAATACGGTAAATACCGATTGTGTGTACTAGGCTTTAGAGCTGACATGGGACATCTGCTGCATCACACCAATGCTTCTAGGTATCTTTGTTTTTTTTTTATTATTATTTATTCCTGTACTTCTCCTTTTTAGGTGGATTAACATCCCATTTAAGCTTTAGCTTGTTAATATACTTTTCACAAGTTTTTTGCAATCATTTTAAGTCTGCAGCATTCATTAAAATATCACTTGGCGACACTGCCATGAAGGTCTTTGTTCAAGTATATCCTGCCATGTCCCAGTTGTGCTCTAATTTTGTCACCATTTCAAATGTGCCAGTGGTGGAGACTACAAGTGGCCATGTGGTGAT
Source organism: Rana temporaria (assembly GCF_905171775.1). NCBI lineage: Eukaryota > Metazoa > Chordata > Amphibia > Anura > Ranidae > Rana > Rana temporaria. Next base: position 103,233,476 of record NC_053498.1, on the reverse strand, counting down.
ACATTGCACAGGCATGGTTCGCAGTCATCAATGTCCAGAGGTTGGTCCAGAGTAATATTTGCAGCTGGCATTAGAGCAAGTGCATATAGACAGAAAGTTGCTGAAAGAGACCAGCAGTAGATACAAAAAAAGGAGGAAAAAAGGTCATACTGTGATGTATGAACAAACAAATGCAAGCTTGATAGACTCTGCTTTAGCAACCTATGGGGTTGATTTACGAAAGGTAAAAAGACTGTGCACTTTACAAGTTCTGTTGCTTCAGAACTTAGTATATGAGCATAAGCTCTTGTGACTTCTACCATCCATGTACAAGCAAAAATTCAATTTTTTTAATTTTCCTTGCCTGTGATTAGGTACTCTTTGCAAAGAACTCTTTGCTTTACCTCATTTACTAAGCTCTGGAGCAACTGCACTTGCAGCGGGCAATTGCACTTTCCATTTTATACATTTCCATTGGTGATTGATTTGCCTTAAATTATTTTAAATGATTGTCATAAAAAGGTGAGCTGCACCTGTCTGTAAATTCTGAATAATCTCCAAAACAAATCAAACATCTCAAAATAATGCCAACAAAATAAGCCCGTTGACATACGCCTAAAAGGTGCTTATGTTTCCAGATTGCTTTGTGTGGCTTGTAGAAGTGTTGGAGCGTTGTGTCTGCAAAAACTACTTATACAGGCCTGTAGCTTTTTTTAACTACTTTAGCACAATTAATCATGGTTTTATGTTGCAGGGCTACTGTGTTCCGTCTTCGGGCGCTCCACAAGAGGCTGAACAGTGAGCTGATCAACGAGGAAGTTGTGGAGTCAAAGATTGCCAACATGCTGAAAGATAATGAGTGAGTCCACCTGCCATATGGCTGAGCCAGTTACAGTAGACTTTGTAGGAATCCTGCAATGAAATACAATCAAATCTCTGTTTTATTTTACAAATATCTTTAGAGAAATTTTACAAGTCAGGTAAGGACAAAGAAGTACACGTACAGTTGTAGGAAAAATAATTCTTAGATGGAACATTAAATGTGGAACAAAGACAAGGTAAATAATTTAAAGCAAAACAAGGTGCTAGTGAATATAACAAAGCATTTACAACGAAGAGTGAATAATAGTAGTTCTAACTCGAAAGAACGTAGTGCCAATAACAACTAAAACTGAGGCCTCGTACACACGACCGAGTTTCTCGGCAAAAACCAGCAAGAAACTTGCTGGGAGATATTTTTTTGCAGAGGAAACCGGTCGTGTGTACATTTTCGTTGAGGAAACTGTCGAGAAACTCGACGAGCCAAAAAGAGAGCAAGTTCTCTATTTCCTTGACGGGGATGGAGAAACTTGGCTTGTCGAGTTTCTCCACAGCCTAACAAGGAACTCGACGAGCAAAACGATGTGTTTTACCCGTCGAGTTCCTCGGTCGTGTGTACGAGGCCTGAGAGGAAAAGCCTGCTACGTCATTATAATTATTTTTTTGGGGGGGGGTGGGGGTAGACTAGAGAAGGTTTAAAACCCCTGTGAGTATATATTTTGCTGTATGTGTCCCATACGGTAGATTTAACTTCACCTCCTGTCCTGGAGCTGCAAAAGGAAGTGAGAATAAATCCCTAGCGGGCAGCTCTGGGAGTGGCCCTTTATTTTTAGAGGTTTAAAATGGTTGATTTCTTTGCTTTAAATTTATTATGCAAAGTTCGTTCTGTTTTTAAAACCATAAAATTGGATAAGAATTTTTACTCTAGCTCTTGTGGCAGCATATTGTTTCTTGTTTTATTGTTTCTTGTTGTTAATTACTGCAGGCATTCTTTACATTTAATTAATGTTTTATGAAAAGATGTTCTGTTCACATTGGTTGCATGGGTCTTTTGCAAAGTGACTCAGTTAACCAATTGTGAGCTGCTGTACGGTATGTTTATGGCTATTTGAGAATAGCTACTGTAGATGTGTCATCACTTATTATTCTCTAGACCAGGGGTCTCCAAACTTTCTAAGCAAAGAGCCAGTTTATTGTCCTCCTGACTTTTGGGGGCCTGAGTGTGGCCAGTGGGGGTAGAAAACACCCCAACATAAGTGCCTCCTCATTGGTTTTAAGGAGGGAGGAATAGTGCCCCATTGTTGGCATTAATGGAAGAATAGTGTCGCATTTATGGTGCCAGCAGGAGGAATGGTGCTCCATCATTGGTGTCAGTTGGTAAAATAATGCCCCAAGGGCCAGATAAAGGTGAGCAAAGGGCCACACCTGGCCCTGGGGCCACAGTTTGGAGACCACTGCTCTAGACCAGTGTTTCTCAAACTTTTTTCAGTTAAGGCAGCCATTAACTACTTCCAGCCCAAGGCCGTCATATGACGTTCTTGACTTTCAGTGTGAATATCTGAATGATGCCTACAGCTACAGGCATCATTCAGATATTCTTGTTTTCAGACGGCAATTTTGTGCACCATAAGAACGATCATAGCAGCAGTTCCGCTGCTTGACCGTTCTTACAGGGGACGCCGCTATCCGGTGCTTCTCCGGGCTCTCCCGTGCCATCGGGGACCCGGAGAAAGAATCAGCCACCGCTGGATGACGACCATAGAGATTTCCTGTGACCAGATGGTCATCAGTCATCTCTATGGCTGTCGAAAGCCCGGGCACAACGTTATGACGTCACGTCTGGGCTGCAGTTGTAAACAAAGTTGCGATCGTGGCTGGTAAGCATGAGATCGTGAATTTTTTTTTTTTCAATCTCAGGCTTTCCAACCTGGAGGAGAGATGTGGGGTCATCTCTCCATAAAGAGGACCTGTCACAAAACAATTCCTATTGCAAGGGATGTTTACATTCCTTGTAATAGGAATAAAAGTGATAAAAAAATAAAAAGTGTAAAAAAAAAAAAAAAATTAAATGCTCCTGTCCCTGGTTGCTCGCTCGCGCTCAGAAGTGAACGCATATGTAAGTCCCGCCCACATATGTAAACTCCATTCAAACCACACACATGAGGTATTGACGTGTGCGTTAGAGCAAGAGCAACAATTCTAGCACTAGACCTCCTCTGTAACTCTAAACTGGTAACCTGTAAAAAAATGTAAAGCATCGTCTATGGAGATTTTAAGGAACCGAAGTTTGGCACCATTCCATGAGTGTGCGCAATTTTTTTAGCGTGACATGTTGGGTATCTATTAACATCATCTTTCACATTATACAAAAAAATTGTGTTTAATTTACTGTTTTGTTGTTTTTAATTCCTGAAACATTTTTTTTCCCCAAAAAAATGATTTTTAAAAATAGTTGCGCAAATACAATGCGAGATAAAAAGTTGCAATGACCGCCATTTTATTCCCTAAGGTGTCTGCTAAAAAACATATAATGTTTGGGGGTTCTGGGTAATTTTCTAGCAAAAAAATATATGATTTTTTACATGTAGGAGAGGAGTGCCAGAATAGGCCCGGTAGGGAAGTGGTTACAATTCTGCACAATCTCAAGGCACCCCATTCTGAAATGCAAAAAACAAAACTAAGAGTTTTACAGAGCACAGTAACATCCATACACATAGGACACCCAATGTTAGAGGCAATCTAATTTCCCAAAGCAAATACACCTTTGCACACTGGCACTGACTAATACTCCAATTTTTCTCTTCTCTGTTTCTCTCCTTCACTCAACTAATATGACCCTAGTTGGAGAGGGACAAGGGAGGGGCAAACAAGGATTCCGTGAAAGTGCCCAACATCCAACTTATCAACTAATGACGTTATTGCAGGGTTAATTTTGTTGACTAAAACCGACTAAAACATTTTAGTTGACCAACTTTAATACTACTTTAGTCGACAAAAATACGACAAAGACTAAAACAATTGAGGTGACTAAAACTAAAATGCCATTTTAGTCAAAAGACTAAAATGGGACTAAAACTGAAATGCCATTTTAATCCAAAGACTAAAACTAAATCGAAATTTGCTGCCAAAATTAACGCTGCGTTATTGGTTGTTAGGACACTGGCAGGTGGAAGGTTGTAATGTTGTACAATGTAAACTGTGGCTTTGTGCAACTAAAAGGCCGGTATGATTCACCCACTGGTTTGTATATCATTTTGGAACAATTGTAGACATTTTGTCAAGGCACCCCCAAAGAAACCTGAAGGCACCCCAGGATGCCTTGGCACCATGGTTGAAAAAAGCTGCTCCAAAAAGATTCAGAAACAATACAAACTGTCAGATTAATTAATTTGCAATGTGCACATTGTTTAGCAAGATCGGTTGTCAGGAGCAAGGTCGCTATACTGTATGTATTTCACCATGCACATATGCAGCTAAATGTAAACTGGAACAAAGAAGGGAGAGGGTTTGCATAAAGTGCATTATAAAGTAAATTACAATAAAATATTGTGCAGCACTCACCTTCCTCTGCGTAAAAATACTTTAATAATAGTAGTGTCAAAAATAATATATGTCATAAATAAACGTTTATTATATGAAATCAAAATACAGTGCATCTTACATGCAATATATGGCAAAATTTGTTGTGACCACAACCGATAATGTGATGTGATAATCCCAATAGGACATAAACATTGTGTTCAATTGGAACAGGAACCATTATTGTAAAAAGAATAAAAGGCGCTAGCCCAAAGTGTAAATCAATAAACCTACAATAGTGAAAAAAACAGGCAATTTTTCAATGTTATTAAGACATCATACAGTCCCAATCACTGAAATAACTGTGCTTTCGTGTTAATAGTTCATTTAATGTGAATCCAATTACCAAATGATCCCCGAGTGAATACAATATAATGCCGGAAAGGGCTTGCTCCAAACCACCAAATGTGTTCCACCTCGTGCTAGTAGGATATTGCACTCACCAGATCGAACAAATCAACAGGCAAATAGATAAATGTTTGCCTCAAAGATAATCATCCCCTCTGGTGTATCCAATCCATTCCTGGTGGGTCCGGATGTTACTCAAGTCACCACCCAGTTACCCAAAGCCAGATACAAGTCCAAAGGAGAAAAGAGATTTGTGGTCCAAGGGCCTAGACTATGGAACGCTTTACCAACCAGCATTCGGTTGGAGGAGAATCACTTAGCATTCAGGAGAAAGATCAAGACTCATCTCTTTTGATACCAAAGGAGACAGGAACAACAAGCGCCCAGAGGCGATTAAATTCGCATGTGCTGCGCTATATAAGTTTTCATTCATTCATTCATTCATTCATTAATTCAAGTAATAAAATATACAGTAACTAACAAAAGTGAGTACACCCCTTACATTTTTGTAAATATTTTATTATATCTTTTCATGTGACAACACTGAAGAAATTACACTTTGCTACAATGTAAAGTAGTGAGTGTACAGCGTGTATTACAGTGTAAATTTGCTGTCCCCTCAAAATAACTCAACGAACAGCCATTAATGTCTAAAAACAAAAGTGAGTACACCCCTAAGTGAAAATGCCCAAATTGGTCCCAAAGTGTCAATATTTTGTGAGGCCACCATTATTTTCCAGCACTGCCTTAACCCTCTTGGGCATGGAGTTCACCAGAGCTTCACAGGTTGCCACTAGTGTCCTCTTGCACTCCTCCACCTTCTGTTTGAGGGTGCCCCACAGATGCTTAATAGGGTTTAAGTCTGGAGACATGCTTAGCCAGTCCATCACCCTTAACCTCTGCTTATTTAGCAAGGCAGTGGTCGTCTTGGAGGTGTGTTTGGGGTTGTTACCATGTTGGAATACTGCCCTGCGGCCCAGTCTCCGAAGGGAGGGGATCATGCTCTGTTTCAGTATGTCACAATACATCTTGACATTCATGATTCCCTCAATGAACTTTAGCTTCCCAGTGCCGACAGCACTCATGCAACCCAAGACCATGACACTCCCACCACCATAGTTGACACCATTAGAACCAAATAAGTTTGTCTTGGTTTTATCAGACCACAGGACATGGTTCCAGTAATCGATGTCCTTAGTTTGCTTGTCTTCAGCAAACTGTTTGCAGGCTTTCTTGTGCATCGTTTTTAGAAGAGGCTTCCTTCTGGGACGACGGCTCTGCAGACCAATTTGATGCAGTGTCTGGCGCATGGTCTGAGCATTGACAGATGCCCCCCCCCACCCCTTTAACATCTGCAGCAATGCTGGCAGCACTTCTACATCAATTTCCCAAAGACAACCTCTGGATATGATGTTGAGCATGTGCACTCTGCTTCGTTGGTCAACCATGGCAGGGCCTGTTCTGGGTGGAACCTGTTCTGTTAAACTGCTGTATGGTCTTGGCCACCGTGCTGCAGCTCAGTTACAGGGCTTTGCCAATCTTCTTATAGCCTATGCCATCTTTTTGTAGAGCAACAATTCTTTTTTTCAGATCCTCTGAGAGTTCTTTGCCATGAGTTGCCATGTTGCACTTCCAGTGACCAGAATGAGAGAGTGAGAGCGATTACACCAAATTTAACACACCTGCTCCCCATTCACACCTGAGACCTTGTAACACTAACGAGTCGCATGACACTGGGGAGGGAAAATGGCTAATTGTGCCCAATTTAGACATTTTCACTTAGGGGTGTACTCACTTTTATTGCCAGCGGTTTAGACATTAATGGCTGTGTGTTGAGTTATTTTGAGGGGATAGCAAATATACACTGTTATTCAAGCTGTACACTCACTACTTTACATTGTAGCAAAGTGTAAGGTGCGTACTCACTTTTATGAGATGCTGTAAAATCCCAACAACAAGGGGGCATATAGTATGAAACCACACGCTCACATTCTAGAAGTAGTAAAATTACCAGCATAAACAGTTTCCTCAGTGTCAGGAGCTCAGTCACACCGCTTGTATTTCCCAGAGCTGGCGTGACTGAGCTACTCACATTGAGCAAACTGTTTATGCTAGCAATTTTACTACTGGTAAAAGAAAATCAAACATGCAGATCTCTCACTTCAAAGGTTCACCCAAAATGCTCCTTTGAACCCCCATTTGTGTGAATGACTCACCAGACAATTTTGCCTCACATAATAATGCTGGGCAAACAGCGCTTAGATTAAACACTAGTCCCAGTATTTCATCTGGTTCATGGATGTTCCATGTACCTAAAACACTTCCCATTGAAGAGTTCATTAAATATCAAAAAAGCTCCCATTTGTAGTCATTTGTACAAACTGGGTTCGGTGGAGCACTTTGGGTGAACCATGAAGTAAGAGATCTGCACGTTTGATTTTCTTTGACACCAACTTCACCATTCTCTGTTTCTTTGCTGGAACTGTTTGGCACTTATAATTTATAGACACTATGATATTCAGCACCTCTGAAATCTATGAACTTTAAAGATTTCAAATTTTACCAAGATTAAATTAATAAGGAGGCTCTGGATAGGCTAACACTACTATTATTATTGTCTTGCATGTTGATGTGTAGTTTGCTGTGTTTTTTTTTTTTTTGGTTCACAGCACAGTGAGATAATTGACCCAGTAATACCAGACGTGTCTAAGTTCTCCCATGCCGGACTACAGAATTGCTTTACGTTATGGAGATGAGGAAAGGGGGAAGTGTTCTGTAGTTCAGCAGAAGAGAACTAGGACTGGTTTAATAGCACTGTTTAGGATTTTAGGACAGCAGATGCAGTGTTGTCAGGTCGTTGCAGGATGTTAGAACCCTGCTGGGTTGCTGCCAGTACCTTTTAGTACTTGCAACATTTTAAAATTTGCATACATTGCACGTATTTTTTTGTTTTGTTTTTGGCCATGCATATACTTTAAATGAAACTTCTAATCTACACAATTTGACACAAAAAAAGTGTTTTAATCCAATCTCTGTGTAAATAAATGTCCTCATTTGACAGGGTTGACCTCTGGCACATTGAAGTGGAGCAGGGAAAATTTGAGGATATCCGTGAAAGGCTTGAACAGGATGAAGAAGACCTGGACAGACAGAACAAAGACTTGGCAGACCAGAGGGCTCACAGGGAGAAAATGTCACTGACTCGGGCTAAGCACAGAAAACAAGCAGAACAACAGTAAGTTAATGGAGAGCAAGCCACAGCAGAATATTGCCCAGCACTTGGCTCAGAGGCAGCATAGATGTTTTATACAACACAATGTTCTTTTTTTTTTTTACTTTTTTTTTTTCTTTTTTGCCTTAGATCATTTTTTGATGTTTTAACAGCTACATTTATTTAATAAAATGTGCTATATGTAATTGCTTTTTACCCTTTTTTAAGTATTATACTTCCATTATTTCATGCTCACAGCCTTGACTTCAAATTGTCACAATATGGCCTTACCGATCCGTCTTTTCACACACAAGCGCCGCGGGGCCTCTTGAGGGCCTCCTCTTTCCTGCGCTCCACCAGATGGCTCAGTACAGAGAATTTGTTCTCAGAACAGGCCCCGCTTTCACTTGACCTTTGGAGGGTCAACCAGCTTTCTCACTTTCTCGGTTCACTGCCCAAGTCGGCCCACTTCCCCAGAGAGCTTCACCCTTTTGAGGAACTCTGTACGGGCGAGGGTCCGATCCGGAGGTCCTTATCCACCTCATACAAATCCTTGCTAGATCTCCATGCCACTGAAGACCCACCATTCTTGGCTAAATGGGAAAGGGACTTACACGTCACTTTCGCGGAACCCCAAAAAGACCGCATTCTCTTTTTCGCGCAGAAATCTTCACTTTGCAGCAAATACCAAGAGACCACATATAAAATAGTGACACGATGGTACAGGACCCCTTCGGTTCTGGCTAAGATATTTCCACTACAACCTGACCAATGCTGGCGATGCGGCCTACACGCAGGCACGCTATTGCATGTATTCTGGGATTGCCCTGTGCTCCAATCTTTCTGGCAACCGGTTCTTAAACTCATACAGAAACTCACGGATGTCCCCCTCCAGGATAACCCGGCTGCAGGTCTCCTTAACCTTACCCCCTTATCACGGAAGAGATACCATAAATCCCTCCTCAAGCATCTCCTTAACGCTGCCCGGGCCAGCATTCCACCTCTCTGGAAGCAACAGTCAGCTCCCACGGTGGCCCACTGGTTCGCAAGGGTGGGGGACATTGAACAAATGGAGGACCTGACCTCCGCGCTGCGAGACAAATCTGAGGAACATAGGGTTAGATGGATTCACTGGAACATCTTTCGCTTCTCTGACGAATTCACCCAATACATGGCTGGATCCACTGTATAGGATCACCAGCACCTGTTTAGCGTTATCAATTTAGGCTCCCGGGGGGTAATTGTCCCTCCCTTTCCTGTCTCCACCCACCCCACCCCTTTTTTTTTTTTTTTCTCCTCTCTCTCTCTCCCGTCTTTCCTACCATTCTTCTTCCTCTCTCTCCTTTCTTTCTTTCCCTTCTTCTCTTTCTTTTCACTCCTCTCAATAATAGGCAAAAAGCCGAGATGAGCACAGACGTTTGTTTATCCTGTATTAGACTTCAGCGAGCAGTTAGACGCTGACTATATGGTGCTTCTTGCCCGCCTGTAAGGGTGAGGTACGATCATCATGTTTCACATGCTCATTGCAATATATCGATACTGTGAAGTTGTATTTTATGCTTGTTTCTGTGTATTATCCTTAAATAAAGAATTAAAAAAAAAAAAAAATTGTCACAATAGAAATACCTGCGCTAAATTAAACAGGGAGTCGGGAGCTTCTGACAGATAGACTGTAAGGGTATTTAATTAAAAGTAACCCTGACAGTCTTATATTTTAGACACTGTAATCATCAAATAACACAAGTACAAATTAACAATTCTTTGTTCACAGCTTAGTTTCAATGGGTTAAAGATAAAACAACCTTGTTATTGGATAAATATAAAATAGTGAATTTATATCTTATGTTTTTGATCATTTCAGGCAGGAAATGAGCAAGATAAAAGAACGGGAGCAACGGTATCGTAAAGTGGTTGCAGATGCACAGAAGAATCATGAAAAAGCTGTTCAGTTCTTGAAGGAAACAATGACAAGGTTTTAAAGTTGTCAGTTTTCTCTAAAATAATTTGCTCGCTGTTGGTTTGGCCTTTGGCTTCCTATGTATGTGAGATCTACTGACTGAAAACCATCGAAATCTTTAAACACCTTTAATCACATCTGGCAAAATGTAATTCCAGTCTTCAGTCTTGATGTGCATAGGCTCCCTTTAGGCATGGCACTGGCCCACCGCGTATACTTGTTGTAGAAGACAATATGGCAAGAACAGTACTCTACCAAGTAGGCTATTTTTTAGCCAGACGATGCCCCTAGGATACATAGTAAACTAGTACTGATGATCCAATAGTCCCAACAGTACCTTTTTTTTTTTTTCACTTGACTAACACACACTTGCTTAAATTATATGAGAATTGATACAATTTGCATTTATTTAACCACTTCCCCTCCCTAGGACCTACCCATATTTATTTGGAACGTGAAGTTATACCAGGAGTATAGTTTCACTGCATTACTTCTGGTATTAAAATTTGCAGCTGGCGTTGATCTTTGATGTAAAAGTGATCTGAACAGCTCTACAGCCGCTCAATCACTTTTACAGGCCACAAAAAGGTGTCCTCCACTGGGGAGCCTGAACCCTGCTACACTCTGTCGGACCGGCTGCAGACAGGGGAGAAGGAGGAACATCTGTTCTCCCCCTTCCATTGTGACTAATGATGCCGGATGCAGTGCGTTTCCTTGCCAAACACACAACCAATATTGTTTAACCCATTGTAATAGCAATAAAGTTGAATAAAAATGTTTTTTAAGAAACAAAGCAATAATTCTAGCAGCAAAGTTCATATTTAAAGAAGAATTATGGGCAAAGCGCTTAGTTCTGCACTCCTGTGACACAGATTCAGCCGAAAGCAGGCTAAAGTATACTGCCAGCTGATGTCCTAGTGCAGGGATCCCGACGACGTTTGGTATTACAGGCCTACAATATAAAATGGCAAATGTCCATGGCAACATTCAAAACAATGTACCGCTTTCAGCATCAAAAATATGACATAATCATACTGCCAGGGAGGTTAAGGAGTAAAAACACCTGGATATCTTTAGAGTAGTCCCCACACCCCTGTCAACGGCAGCAACCACTTTCTCCCAGTGCTCACTCCACTTTTAACTATATAAAAATAAACAAATAAAGAGCCATCATGGTGCTTACCGATTATACGAATTACTAATTTTAATTTAATAATAAAATAACACTTGCATAATCTTGAGGACAGTTAACTGGTGCACTAGAGCATAAATCAACTTAAAGTGTTACTAAGCCCACAGCAGTAGAATTAGTGGGTTTACGCAGTAAAGCATGCTTGTTATACTCACTGTGGAACCTAAGCGGTTAATCATCTGCACTGGGTAAAAAGGCTGTTTTATCCTGTCCTCTCTGATCCACTTCCCTAGAAGGCACTCTACACATGCTCAGTTTGGTGTGTATTGCTAGATATTTTTTTTCTTTTTCATGGGGAGGGTGCATGTGATCAGCACAGGGCCAAACAGCACTGTCCAGACAGAGGGTCAGGGGTCATGCCGCCTAATACGACAGTCAGAGGAGAATGAAAACTCCTCCTACAAGCTTTAACCAGACACTGATAGAAATCACAAGACTACTATATACTGCTAATGAAAAAGGGAATTTAGCAGTTTATATTTACTAAAATAATTGCATTTCCATGTTCTGTGTACTGTGGGAGACCAGATATAGTGAATGCAGGGTCCTGGGCTTAGTGACACTTTAACTGGACAATGCCCCAATAAAGGGATTTCAGATCGGCAATCCAAGTATGTGATTCCTTCACCCACTTCAGGGTTTGCGCAATTATGTCATAGGCTCCAGCATACCTCCCAACAGTTTGAGATGAGAGTGAGGGACACCTACTAGCAAATATATGTAGGCATAGGACACGCCCTCTGCCACACCCCCTTAAAGCAGAATTAACAAAAAAAAAAGTTAAATAAAAATCCACAAGGCTTTTTTTATCACTAGTATTCCTTTTTATTGGCGTTTGAAATGTACAAATGCATCAATTTAGAAATTGGATGAAAGGCTTAGCACTGGGAAACATTGTTTTAACCACTTATCCATCGCCCGCCATCAAATGATGGCAGGAGGAAGACCTTATTGTTCTGGGCGGACGTCATATGATGTCACGCCTTCCAAAGCCACTAGGGGGACCCGATGCACGTGCCCGATGGCCGCTGGGCACCCGCGATAGCCCAGTGTAAACACACAGATCCACGTCCTGTCAGGGAGAGGAGACCGATGGTGTGTCCCTTGTACATAGGGACAACCATCGGTCACCTCCCCCAGTCAGTCCCCTCCCCCCACAGTAAGAATCACTCCCTAGGGAACACATTAACCCCTTGATCACTTCCTAGTGTTAACCCCTTCCCTGCCAGTAATATTTATATAGTAATCAATGCATTTTTATAGCAGGGATCGCTGTATAAATGTGAATGGTCCTAAAAATGTGTCAAAAGTGTCCGATGTGTCCGCCGCAATATCGCAGTCATGATAAAAATCGCTGATCGCCGCTATTACTAGTAAAAAAAATAATAATAAAAATGCTATAAATCTATCCCCTATTTTGTAGCTGTTATAACTTTTGCGCAAACCAATCAATATACGCTTATTGTGATTTTTTTTTTACCAAAAATATGTAGAAGAATACATATCGGGCTAAACTGAGGAAAAAATTTGTTTAAAAAAAAAAAATGGATATTTTATTATAGCAAAAAGTAAAAAAATATATATATATTTTTTTTTCAAACTTGTCCCTCTTCTTTTGTTTATAGCGCAGGAAATAAAAATTGCAGAGGTGATCAAATACCACCAATAGAAAGCTCTATTTGTGGGGAAAAAATTATAAAAATTTCATTGGGGTACAGTGTTGCATGACTGCGCAATTGTCATTCAAAGTGTGACAGCGCTGAAAACTTAAAAATGGATTGGACAGGAAGGGGGTGAAAGTGCCCTGTAGGCAAGTGGTTAAAGAAGAAAAAAGTGAATTTTATATACAACTATATAGATCAGACCAAAATGAGGGACAAATGAGGAGAAAAGAGGGACAGAGGGACATTGGTCCAAATCAGGGACAGTCCCTCAAAATAAGGGACAGTTGGGAGCTATGGGCTCCAGTGTTTAGCGTGGATTGGAACGTTGATTTAACTTTTTTTTTCATTCAGCCCATCTAGCCAAGAATGGTCAGTTGTAATATGGTAGGTGATACAGAAAGCTAGGAGGATGAAAGTTACAGAGCAGATGCTTCGGGATTTGCACTGCCAATGACCCTGTGAGGTGCTCTTGAGATTGTTGCTACAGTGGAACTCAGATTAAGATAAATTAAGTGAAATTGCTGATTTTAGTACAGCTGTAGCATTTGCTAAAAAGCGATGCTCATACCGGTTAGAAATGACCATAGTTTAGGTTAAATCTATTTAGAATGTACAGTATAAATGCTAAAACAAGGCAACATTCCTTAAATACAGAATGGCCGCTCTGCTAATGAGCAGCTGTTGTTGCAGTGAAACGTACAGTATCTACAGTTTTCATTGTGAGGTATGTGACTTGATATTTATTCACACCAACAGAGTTCGTGAGGAAGAATCTGAAAAAGAGAAGAAAAGCAGAGAAGAAATGGAGAAGAGGATGCATGCTGTCCTCTCTCTGAAGAAGAATATATCTACAAACCGGGTACAGTAATGGGGAGCAGAAATCACGTCTTCTGCACATATTAGCTGGGGCTGGTTTTGTTCAGGTCTGGGGCAGTATGGTGTATTGCCAATGCACTTTTTATACAATTGTATGTCCTCTATATTGGCAGAATTTTCTGTACCCTAGTTATCCACTTTAATACTTAAAGCAACTCTTTTGCTAAACTGAAATTGTAAATAAAAGCTCTCCCTTTAAAAAGATAATACTTATTATCCCACTGCTCTTTAGAAGTTAACAATTCTGGGAGTGTTGGTCTCCTGGTCTTCTGATTCCTCCCTCTATCCTCCACTCCGTGATTGGACTCAGTAGGGACATGGAAATTTGTGAGAGGTACCAAGAACCACTTTGGGGGACCAGAAAGAGCGAGCATCCAAAAAGACTTTCAGAGACTGTTATTCAATTCGTTTTGGCTCACACCCTGTATTGCGATGACCAAGTATCAGATGCAGCCACCAGTGATCGTCTCGTTTCAATTTCCTAGTTCATAAACTATAGAACAGTTACTAGGGGTATGATACCTATTTATTTCCCATTTTACTATGTACCGGCTTTCATCAATCAGCACAATACAATGAACTTGTTTTATAACAGCAGAAGCTGTGCACCATGGTAGATATCTGTACTGATATAGAACCCTGTATAGAAGCAATGTAAATGCCATAGCATAAAGATGGAATTAAATATTGTAATTGTGCATATCAATAGAAGGCTTCATTATGTCATTTTTATACACAGCAACAGCAACTGTGTGAGGGTCAGCTATTGCATGTTTTTTGTCTATAAATTACATTTTCCTAATCTTGTACAGGAAAACCTGCGTGTCGTGGAATCTCGAAACAAAGCACAGGCAGCTATCGCTAAAAAGCAAGAGATGCTGGAAAAAGAGGAGGTACTCGCTAAAGGTGGAGATGTTACAAAGTATATTATCCATCAGAAGCGACTTCAGGAATTTGAGAGACAGAAGAAGTAAGTGTGGTCTATGATAAGTTCACATTATTTTACATTTTTTTGCTCTGTCATTCTTATTACAGCTGAATTTGTTTGGGGAAAAAAACATCTATGATTTTAAATGTCAGTATTCCTCCAAAAGGAATTTTTTTGAGTTCCCTATACATTTTCCAAAGGTATTTTGCACTATTTGACAGGTGATTTTTGAAGTATTAGGCCCCTTTCACACGGGGCGGATCAGTAATGATCCACCTCCGTATGTCCGTAAGCTCAGCGGGGATCGCTCCGTATATCCCCGCTGAGCCGGCGGATGACAGGGCGGTCTCCGCACACTGTGCAGGGACCGCCCTGTCTTTTCTCCGCTCTCCCCTATGGGGGGGAGCGAATGAACACGGACCGTATGCCCCGTGTTCATCCGATCCGCTCTGCAGATGGAAGAAAAAATAGGATTTCCTTCCGTCTGCAAAATCGGATGTTTGCGGAGGCGGACGATTACGGGTGTCAGCGGATGTTCATCCGCTGACACCCGCAATCACATAGGGACCAATGTATGTCCCTTTTTCATCCGCAAATGGATGGATGAAAAAGCGGACATACGGTCCGCACGTGTGAAAGGGGCCTAAGGGTTTTCAGATATAACTGACCCTTAGGCCTTCACACAGGTTTCAACTTTTATAAGAGCAGTGTGTATAGCAAGTATTATACAGGTATCTGCACCCCCCTCCCCCCTGAAAGGTGCCAAATGTGACACTGGAGGGGTTCCGAAAAGCGGAGGTTCACTTTTTGTGTGGACCTCCGCTTTAAGCTTTAGCGCTATGTGAAGCTTGTTGAAAGCCTGCTAAAGATCACTAGCAGCTTCTGTACAGTTAGAGCCAGCACCCAAGATGGCATATCAAGATACGTATTTAATATTCCCAAACCTGAACTGAAGACTTCTTTAGCCCAGGTTCACACTGCTGCAGGATTGAAATTGTTCAGCTGAATTCTCACAATTTCATACCCGCATGTCAGTCCGACTTCCGGGCGATTTTAGAGACCTCTGTGCAAGTTCCTGCACAGATGTCTATTGAAATTGCACCGGAAGCCGCCAAATGTAATACAGAAACAAGTTTTAGGAATTGGTGCGGCGCCGCAAAGTTGGAGTTGCACCGATTCGGATGGTTCCATTGCCAGCAATAGCCGCCAATTTGGCATGTGATTTGACATGTCAAATCGCATCAGTGTGAATTCAGTGTGAATCTAGGCTTAAGGTCTCTTTCACACAGGCAATCGAGGGGGGCATAAAAACAAGCAGCAGGTTCAACAAAGTTGCTTTAAAACTTGCTAGAAGCTTTACATATGCTTTGTGGAAGCATGCTATGGGCATTTTGTACTAAGACAAGCTAAGCCTGTACTGCGATCTCCTGAGAATGATAGTTGACTGACTGGCTGTCTGTGGTTGCAGGTTCACCTTGTTCAGTTTATTTTTCTGGGACTAATTGCTGTGTAATCACCAGATGGCCACCTAGCAATGGATAAGCTGACTGCAGAATTCAGTAACATATTCAAATCTATTTAAAATCGAGTGGATTTCAGTCCTCTATGGCATCCATTATGAATGTTGTGATTCGCTCTTTTGGCAGCCTGTACTAAGTTCATTGTCAAGGATTTATTTATCTCTCAGGTTCAGCCAGTCTGGCATTTGTCACATATTTGTCACTAGGCATTGTTACAACATAAACTAATAACACATTGCCAGCGCGGCAACAAAGCAATGATTAGGAATTTAATATTTACAGCTATAATTGTGCTGGGCTCTGTATAAACTGAAATCTATTTCTACATTTTAGTCTTTTATGTGATTGTTTCATGATACACTGCACTGTGCTGTTAAAGAAAATTAGTCAGAAATTGAAAATTGTACAAATGTGAATCTTCACTCGTAAATGATTATTTTTTTTGCCAAAAAAATATTTTATCGATAATTAGAATATAAGTACAGCCGTGGCTCTCTGGGATACGTTTGAATGACGTTATTTAAAGTTTGTGATTAGAGAGAGGAAAAAAAACACATGCTCTGCACTACATGAGCATTTCCAGGTTTTGTCTCTTTAAAAACACTGCAGCTGCAGAAAAATATCTTGTCACATGTCTGGTGAGATCCTGGCTTGGGATTGCAGGACACATCTCATCAGGGCCGCCATCAGGAATTATGGGGCCCCTTACACAGCTTGGGGGGGGGGGGGTGCTGCCACCTGAAATTGAGAAGCGGGGGGGGGTTGTCATTTTATTTCATTTTATATATAAAAAATGAAATAAAAAAATCTATGAAAAAAATATATTTTTTTTATAAAAAAAAGGGGGGGGTTGTCATCCGGGTCCCTGGGGACCTCCGGACCCCTAAAAAAAAAAAAAAAATTGTCCCTTTAATAAAAAATAAAATAAAAATATATTAAAAAATATATATTTTTTTATAAAAAAAAAAGAAAAAAAGGGGTGTTGCCATTTGGGGCCCTGAGGACCTCTGGACCCCTAAAAAAAAAGGGGGGGTTGCCATCCGGGCCCCTGGGGACCTCCGGGGCCCTTACAGGTGTACTGCCTGTACCCCCCTGATGGCGGCCCTGCATCTCATACCTCCCAACCACTGTCCCCAAATACAACCAGCTGTCAGGAAAGAATAAAGCATCGGTCAAACGTGGCATGAAATGGCCGCGGCACTTTATTGGTGATAACATAACAAATAACATTAAACATTAATCTCTGAGGCATTAATCAGATCACAATACACAAGTTACTTCAGACTTTATTTTGGTCCAGTTGTCAGAACTCAAGCCATAACCAACATCATAACATTTTCCAAGACCCCCCTGACTTCCAGAGTGTCAGCACCACAAGTGAACGTGACGGGTGGGCGGGAGATTTTGTTCACGCTGAGAGGCACACTGACGCTACCGGGGGTTCTTATATAGGCTCCCAGCAGCCTTCCAGAATCTTCTGTGGGATCTGATTGAACCATCCAAATCCTCCATTACCATATTTAAAGGTCCAGGACCCCTAACTACCCCCACCTATTACTTTAATAAAAAACACCACCATACTAGCCTAGGGAAGGGGGTGGCCGCAATCCCAAGGAAGTGTGCCCAAATGTTCGTGGTCACATTAGCCATTCTGTAGTAAGCGGACAATGATGCCTTTGCTGCCCTAAAAAAACAAGCAGTTCTGGCAGTCTTGTCTGAGCATTTCCCAGGTGGACTACAAAGTACCCCCCTTATGTTACGGAGATGAGGTGAGGGTGAGAGGTTCTGAAGTCTCAGGCAGGATTGACAACGCTGCTGGGGATTTCAGTGTGCAGGTAAAACATCTAACAGTGCTGTAGTGCAATATATTGCGTAGGAGGTACCTAGAGAAGACCGTGTTTTTCTTTTTGCTTCAATTAGTACAACATACGGTACCTAAGCCCAGTTATTAACCTAATCTTTTTCCACTGTAACTTAAAATGCAGAAATCACCCTCTATTACACAGTACTTACCCAACAGAGGTTCTGTGCTCCCTCCAGCTCTTCTCCAGCCGCAATACCGTGGGCAGCCCTGGATTTGTGTACAGGAAGGGCTACAGATTAGCAGCTTAGGTAGAGGCAGTTAGTAATAATGAGATGCAGATGTGGTTAAACAGGTTTAGGTCTGCTATAAGGTCTGCTGTCCCTTTTTGTTAAATGGCACTTGTTTATTGAACTCAACAGTTGTACATAAGTATATACAGTGGATATAAAAAGTCTACACCCCCCCCCCCCCACCGTTAAAATGTCAGGTTTCTGTGATGTAAAAAATGAGACTGATAAATAATTTCAGAACTTTTTCCACATTCAATGTGACCTATAAACTTTTTCCACATTCAATGTGACCTATAAACTGTACATCTCAGATGAAAAAAAAAATGAAATGTTTTAGGGGGTGGAGTAAAAATAAAAAAAAATAAAGTAATGTGGTTGCATAAGTGTGCATACCCTCTTATAACTGGGAATGTAGCTTTGTTCAGAAACAAGCAATCACATACAAACTCTTGGTAAATAGAAGTCAGTTCACACCTGCCATCATTTTAAAGTGCCTCTGATTACCTCCAAATAAAAGTTCAGCTGTTCCAGTAGGTCTTTCCTGACATTTTCTTAGTCGTATCCTACAGCAAAAGCCATGGTCCGCAGAGAGCTTCCAAAGCATAAGAGGGATCTCATTGTTAAAAGGGATCAGCCAGGAGAAGGGTACAAAAGAATTCCCAAGGCATTAGATATGCCATGGAACACAGTGAAGACAGTCATCAAGTGGAGAAAATATGGCACAACAGTGACATTACCAAGAACTGGATGTCCCTCCAAAATTGAAGAAAAGACCAGAAGAAAAACAGGTCAGGAAGGCTGCCAAGAGGCCTACAGTAACTTCAAAACGGCTGCAGGAATATCTGGCAAGTACTGGCTGTGTGGTACATGTGACATCAATCTCCTGTATTTTTCATATGTCTGGGCTGTGGTGTAGAGTGGAAAGACGAAAAGAAAAACATCCAAGCTCGGTTAAATTTTGCAAAAACACTTCTGAAGTCTCCCAAAAGCATGTGGGAAAATGTGTTATGGTCTAATGAAACCAAGGTTGAACTTTTCAGCCAAAATTAAAAAAAAAAACTCTGCACGTCACCAAAAGAAAACAATACACACAGTGAAGCATGGTGGTGGCAGCATCATGCTTTGGGGTCGTTTTTCTTCAGCTGGAACAGGGGCATTAGTCAACGTAGAGGGAATTATGAACAGCTCCAAATACCAGTCTATATTGACACAAAACCTTCAGGCTTATGCTAGAAAGCTTAACATGAAGAGGAACTTCATCTTTCAGCATGACAACTACCCAAAGCTTTCATCCAAATCAACTAAGGAATGGCTTCACCAGAAGAAGATTAAAGTTTTGGATTGGCCCAGCCAGAGCCCAAACCTGAATCCGATTGAAAATCTGTGGGGTGATCTGAAGAGGGCTGTGCACAGGAGGTGCCCTCGCAATCTGACAGACTTGGAGAGTTTTTGCAAAGAAGAGTGGGCAAATATTGCCAAGTCAAGACGTGCCATGCTGACAGACTCATACCCAAAAAGACTGAGTGCTTTAATAAATTCAAAAGGTGCTTCAACAAAGTATTAGCTTAAAGGGGTTGTAAAGGTACAATTTTGTTTTCCTTAATAGCTTCATTTACCTTAGTGCAGTCCTCCTTCACTTACCTCATCCTTCAATTTTTCTTTTACATGTCCTTATTTCTTCTGAGAAATCCTCACTTCCTGTTCTTCTGTCTGTAACTCCACACAGTAATGCAAGGCTTTCTCCCTGGTGTGGAGTGTCGTGCTCGCCCCCTCCCTTAGACTACAGGAGAGTCAGGACGCTCTCTATGTTGCAGATAAAGGAGCTGTGTGTTAGTGGGCGTCCTGACTCTCCAGTAGTCTAAGGGAGGGGGCGAGCTTGACACTCCACACCAGGGAGAAAGCCTTGCATCAGGCCTCGTACACACGACCGAGTTTCTCTGCAAAAAACAGCAAGAAACTAGCTGGTATTTTTTTTTTGCCGAGGAAACCGGTCGTGTGTACACTTTTCGATGAGGAAACTGTCGAGGATCTCGTCGAGCCAAAAAGAGAGCATGTCTTCTTTTTCCTCGACGGGAATGGAGAAATTTGGCTCGCCGAGATCTTTGACAGCCTAACAAGGAACTCGACGAGCAAAACGATGTGTTTCGCCCGTCGAGTTTCTCGGTCTTCTGTACGAGGCTTTACTGTGTGTAGTTACAGACAGAGAAACAGGAAGTGAACATTTCTCAGAAGAAATAAGGACATTTAAAAGCAAAATGGAAGGATGAGGTAAGTGAAGGAGGACTGCACTAAGGTAAAGGAAGCTATTTAGGGAAACAAAATTGTACCCGTACAACCCCTTTTAAGGGTATGCACACTTATGCAACCATATTATTTTATTTTTTTATTTTTACTTCCCTCCACCTAAAAGATTTCAGTTTAATGTTTAATTGATTTGTACAGTTTATAGGTCACATTAAAGGCAAAAAAGATTCTGAAATGATTTATCTTTGTCTCATTTTTTACATCACAGAAACCTGACATTTTGACAGTGGTGTGTAGACTTTTTATATCCACTGTACCTCCATATATATTCATAATATAAGTACAAATATATTTCAGGAGGCCACCCTGAACTTATTGAGAGAGTAGACTTACACCATAGATCCCAAATTTTACCTAATTTTAGGAGACAATACATAATGTTTTCATAGGTGATAATCTGATTAACCAATGATTTCCACTGGGCTACATTAGGGAATGATGGACTCATTCATTTAATATATATGGCTTCATAAGCCATAAACAAAGTTTCTCGCCCAAATATTTCAGTATAGTGTGGCCAGTATTATTTGTCTAGTATACCAAAATAACAAACGTCAGGTGTACGGTAAAGAGGAAGTTGCAGTAAAGTGTTGAGCACAGTAACTGCTTACTGCCAGAAGTCACATATAATCCGACAACCCCAAATAAGTTACATTTATTCTGCCTGAGGCTCATTACATCTTCTGCAGTTGGGAGTGACCACATGTCCCATTTTCTGCAGTTGGGGGGTGACCACATGTCCCATTTTCTGCAGTTGGACAGAGGCAGACATGTGTTAATGGATACTTTAAGCCTGGTCATGCATGGAATGAAATTTTATCAGTGACTGGCCGAATTTCCATCCATGTATGGGTAGGCTGGTTGTACACATGTCCATCTATCTATGTGGGGTAATGCCCATTCTATAGGTGTAGGCGGCTATATATGTAGCTGGCTGAAAAACTCCCTGAAATGGCAGCATCCTCTCTTGCCTTGATGCTGGGATGTTGCTGAGGCACTCCCAGCTGATATTGATCACCCCCCCACCATCACAGGGGTGAGCTCCCATACCCCAGCATACATGTGGTCCATTATCTCAGTTGCAGCAGCTATGGGCTCAGATTTACTGAGACAGGGAAGCAAAAGCACACGTGAGGGAGTTTGAATCAGCTGGGAGTGTCTTAGCAATGTCCTAGGAGCAAGACAGGATGGGATGATGCCTTCTCTGGAAGTTTTTCTGCCAGGCTTCAAGAGATACATAAATGGCCCACATCTATAGCAAAGACATTATTTAACTTTGGTCAAAACTGCAGTTTGTTTTTATCCACAGGTTCCCCTTACCTGCATAGACACTTATGTTTGTTAAACAATATATTTCCAAATTCAGTTGAACCTTCATCACTGAATAAAACAAAAATAAAGGAGAAATATTATCAGAACTGGAGCAGACAGAATATGGAGCTGTGCATGGCAACCAATCAGCTTCCATTTTCAGCTTGTTCCATTAGGCTGGGTTCACACTGCAGCACACTCCGGCTCACAGCAGGAGTCCGGTGTGTCTCCATTCACAGTTTCAGGTCTGATTTCAGCACAAATTTGTGTCTGAATTCGGATCTGAAATGAACCAAAAGATGCACAGGACTCCTATGCAATTCGCACTGGAGATGTGTGAACCGGCTCCATAGAGAGCCGGTCACAATCTCCTGCTATGCGAATTGGATCCGGAGAAACGCAACAGTGTGAACCTAGCTTTAAATTTTGAAAATGAAAGATAGCAGTTGATTGGTTCCCATGCACAGCTATTCCAGGTTCTAGCTGCTCTGGTTTGGGTAAATGTCCCTGATAGTGCCTAATAGCATTAAATACGTGTGTTCTGTAACACTTAGTTCTGTATTTAAGAATATGTCTGCGCCCATGCGCGCAACGATTCCGGCGCAAGTCAACAGCTGTTTTCTATTTGTGTAAGTATGCTCTGTGTTGCAATAATTGTTCCTGCGCACGAAAATGCGCCAACATGTTCGTAAATCAGCCCCTTGGCCTGACAGAACTATCTGTTTTAGGCTGCATTCACACCAGAGCGTTTTCAGTTTTTAAAATGCTTGTGAAACGCCCAAAAAACGCCCAACAAGCCAAATCCTATTCATTTCAATGGCACCTGTTCACATCTGAGCGTTTTGTCACCGGAAGCAAAAGCCTAAAAAATGCCCTAAGCTCAGAAAAGAACATGAGCTTATTTGGGGCAGATTACAGGCATTTTTACACTGGTGACCTGAACAAAATTGCTGAAAAAAACGTTGCGTAATCCCGGTAAAAATGCAATAAAAATGCAGCAAATCGCAGTGAAAAAGCGCAAATTTAAAACGCTCAGGTGTGAATGCAACCTTAACCATAGCAGCTAATCAGTCTCTAAGCAAGATTTTCCAGTGTATGTGATTAATTTTAATTTATAGTTATATTTTTTAGCCAGAAATAGAAAAATAAAGCAATCTGGTTGGTTATCTTGTGCATCCCAGACACTACCACATTGCACAAGTCCATGATTTACCGTTGAATTGTTCTCTTTTTACCATAAAGTAATGGAATGAAACCTTATAATGTTGAGAATTGAATTACAGATTTTCAAAGATTTACCAAATTTAAACCATAAAAACAGGAAATTCATTTTTGCCACTTGCTGCGTTTCCCTATATACTGTGTATATATACAGCATAAAAAAAAATATATAATGTGTTTCAAGTAAATATGGTAATTTGTACTTTACTAATGCTTTCACACGCAGGGAATTTGAAGAGTCCCAAAAATTAAGAAAGCAAGAGATTATTAGTCGAATTTTACAAGAGGAAGCCAGCCAAGCGAAACAGAAAAAACAGACTTCGTCTACAGAAATGAGTAAAAGTCGGGAAAGCACGAAACTCCGAGCCAAAACCATACAATATATCCAGTCAGCCATTTTGACGGAGCCCGATGAGGAGCCTGTGGTTACAGTAAGTGCTCTCTTCTTGCACAGCCAGCTAATTAGTCCTTATAGCCCTTCCTCTGCATTTATGACCATAGATGCTACTTTTAAATGACATTTTAGTAATAAATCTAAAAACCCAAACTTTCTTTTTTAAGTTTAGGATAGAGTGGTGATTGGTTGGTGCCCCATGTCAGGTTTTGATTGCTCTCTGTGTTCCAGTTAAGGTGGCCATACATATAGATTTTTTTCACACAGCCTATTCCTCCATCCATGCTAGACAGTGCGGATGGACAAAATTCCAGCTGTGCCTATTGTATCTTGACAGCCAGCCCTGTCAGTTGTCAGAATATCCAAACAGCGGCTGACATGGCCATCCACCGAGCGAATTATAGCAGGTTCAACGGGAACTGCTCGAAATTTGAACAGTGTATGGCCAGCTTTAGGAAGATTTATCCTCTCTGTTCCGTTAACAACTTTAGCCTCTGTATTTTTGCTGATAATGACTGAAACTACAGCTGAAAGTGAGGGAAAATCCAAAATGTTATATTGTCATCACAACAAGAATAATAGGGAAATCTTCTGATGGGGACTTCTTGCTGAGTCTACGGGACAGAAATCCAAGGGAAATCTCCCTAGCAGGGACACAAGGAGCAAAAAAAAAAACTGAAGTTTTATCCATTTTCTACTGTATCCAAAATGAAAAACGTTTAAAGAAAACCTGTCAAGCATACAGTATGAATTTGGTAACATTCACAGCTGCATTTAAATACACAGGAAATCCTTATTGCTAGACTCATAATAAATGTTGCTTCAGCCACTTAGTGAGTGACTGACCTGGAACAAGCATGCAGCCAGCGAAGTGTTGGGAAAGTATAACTGCGGCTGCTAGTCCGTAAGCAGTTAAAGGAGATGTATGGAGGTGCTAAAGAAATAAGCATACATACTCGCCTTTATGTGATACTGCAGCTGTCCTCTGCCGGTGTTCTGCCGAAATGTGTCCCCCTGGCGGATAATGCCCGCTTTGGACTGCGCAGGTGCAGCTCTCTAGCTCTGAAAATTGCCGAACATGAAGAACTGTGCGTGAGCTGTAGACTGCGCCTTCGCAATAAACAGGGCATTGTGACGGTCGTTGCCGCACGCTCCCAATGCTCGCTCCACTCTGCAAGGGGGGCGGGTGTATTACTATTATATCGTGTAAGGGACGGATGGCACAAACTCGCCCACCAACAGTGCAAAACTCGACCTTCTTTTCAAACACCCGCCCCCCCCCTTGCTGACGATATAATAGTAATACAAACGCCCCCCTTTGCAGAGTGGAGCGAGCATCGTGAGCGTGCGTCAGCTTGGGCACAATATTGTGCTCATTGCGCATGCGCCGTGTCCAGGTGATTCACAGCTGTGTTGAGCTTCAGCTGTTTTTGGAGGTCCGCTGCGCCTGCGCAGGACAGAGCAGGAGGTCAGCTGTGCCTGCGCAGGACAGAGCGGGCAAAATCTGCCGAGGGATAATTCTCGGCAGGACACCGGCTCTAAGCCAAAGAACTGAATTATGACATGGCCGCTGATTTTTACGATCTCAGTCAGCTCTGAGCAGAGAGCAGAAACTCAGTCACCGCTCACCTCTGTGCCCCCCACCAGTTCTAACTGCAGGGCTAGACTGGAGAGACGGCACGGGCACTACTGGCTTTGGGTCTCAACCTTGCAATGAGAGCCAGAAGCAGCTGTCAATAAGGCAGCTGGTTGGATCCTGACACAATGGGTGAGATCATTCCAGAGCCTTGAGTGGCTTTGCGATTTCAACTTTAGCCCACTGTTGGCTGATTGTGGGTCACAGGAGAGCACAAGTAAGTAGTGAATCCATTTCTAATGCCGCGTACATACGGTCGTTTTTTGTGATGAAATAAAACAAAGTTTTTCATCATGAAAAAAAACAAAGTTTTTCTAACTTCATCATAAAAAACGACGTTGCTCACACACCATCGTTTTCTGAAAATGCTCTAGCAAAGCGCGGTTACGTACAACACGTACGACGGCGGTTGTTTTTTTTTTAAGACAAACGATGTGAAGCCCACACACGATCATTTTAAATGACGTTTTTAAAAACGTTGTTTTATTTCATCACAAAAAACGACCGTGTGTACGCGGCATAAAGGTATTTTTGTGTGGTGAGTAAAACTGTGAACTACAGAACCCCTCCTAGGGTGATAACAATTCTCCATATGAAAGAGCTTTGTCACCCTGGGACAGGAAGTGTTACTGTGAGGACCACCAGGTAAAAATAAAGGAAAAAGACCTTAAAAAAAAAAAGAAGAAAACTAATACAGCCTCTACATCTGAGAACTGCTGTGCTGTGATATCCTACATTTTGTTATTTATTTTAGATACATTGTGATTTTTTTTTTATTTAAAAAAAGGGAAAACTGAATGTTATTTAGGTAACTTTGTGGTCACAAAAGCATCCAGATCTGTTCTGTTTGAAATTATAATGAGCCATTGAGCTTTATAATAAAACTCACTTACATTTTTACTCTATCAATGCAAAATGCAATGAGGCTTCATAATACCCACTCAGTGTATGGTTTAATTATTTAATTATTAGCAGGCTTTATAGATGCTAGTTTTGATACAAACTGAAATGAACACTGCACCAATAGACTAAAAACTGCTTCTCGTTTTGCATTTCACTGGGTTTCAGTATAATCGTGTTATTCCACTCACTTCACTATAGGACAGATAAAGCCATGTGCAGATAAATAATTATTTCAAACACCTTCAGAAATTAAATCCTAACTCCAGGCAGATATAAAGACACAAATTGGTGCAGCTCTGTATTCATTAACTCTCCATTACATGTATTTTCTTTTTAAATGCAAACAGTGTAAGTACCTGAATTTGACCTGATATCAGCTTCTTGCGGAGCTCAGAGTGGACGAACGAGAAGCAGCAGAATGAGCCAGTCAGGAAAACTGCATTCTGAAAGGAGGAGAGAGGAAAGTGACAGAGAAATTAGCTCATCAGTGTGCTACTTTTTTTCATTGCACTGTACAGCGTGGGATTAGGGAAAAGAGCTGTAAGTAAAAGTAAGATTGCAGCAGAAAATGATCTGTCCCCCTTCCCTGCCAAGCAGGACTGTGCTGTGTAGCAGAGCAGTGTAACTATCAGAACTGAATGGACAGAAATACAAATCCTTTGGCAGTTAAAACAGTGTATATATACAGTATATACATTTATATTTATATTCTTCCAATTGTAATACTGACTATCCCTTCCTAAGGCCTCTTTGCCGGGCCTGAATACAGAAGAGACAATCATAGGAGAGTCTTCATCAGATAGCTGAACTCACCAAACACTTGGCATCTACGGATATCTTTATTTTATGTAGAATGTTGAGGCAATACAGCAAGATGTGGTAGACTTGTATAAGGCAGTCAATACAGAAAACTATAAGTAATACAAACAATAGTGGAGAGTGGGAACATAATCAAAAACAACTAACTAGCAAATGGAATAGGCTGTATGCACAAATGCAACTGCATTGCCATATACAGCTGGAGGCAGCACACTCCCCATTTGGTATTGTCAAATACCACTATATATTGTTAATAACATAACAATAGTTATGTAAATGCAATAAAAGCAAAAAATGGATATTGTAGTTCATCAAACAGATGTCTAATAATATGAGTGAGCGCTCAAAACAAGAAAAAAATGCAGCTAGCAAAAAGTGCAGTAATCAGCCAATCGTATATGCTGATATAAACAGTGACAGTGCAGCACTAGAAAATTCTACAAACAAATGGCATGCATAAATGAAATTCTGGAATTCATAATCATCAATTTAAACCCCCAAAAATGTAACATAAGTAAACAGTACATGGGTGGGGGAGGTTTAATTATCCTTAAAAAGTGCTGATAAAGTCCCAAAATTAGGTGCTCAAATTAATGTCAATCTTCCTCCTACGAAAATGATATTAGTGCAAACAAAGTCCCAGAAATAAGTGCAGAGATGGAATATCTTCCTCCTTAATAAATGTATATACAGTGTCCCCAAGTGCAGAAATAATCAACGTTGTCACCAGCAGTGCACTCACCAGATAGATGAAATACATAAGCAAATACACATCCAATTCATATATCGCCCGATATTCATCAGACTCCAACAGCTCAAGTGCCGGTGACCCTTTCTCTGCATATAAAGCTCACACTATGGAGTCCGCACAGAAAACGTAGTATTTTATTAAAATATGATCAATAGTACACAAAATAAGAAATATACATGGAAAGTATATAAAATGCAATAAACTCACTCCAGAGGCCACCGATCCGACTCGTGGACTCGACGGCACGACATCAGCATGTACAGGCCCCACTCTTTTTTTTAATATATATATATATATATATATATATATATATATATATATATATATATATATATATATATATATTTATATATATATATTGTAATATTTTATTAAAATATGACCAATAGTAAAATGCAATAAACTCACTCCAGAAGTCGGGGGCATGACGTCCGCACGTACAAACCCCACCCCACCCTAGCACTGCATCGTCACTTTTTATAATTTGTAGTTAATGGGCTGGATTCACAAAGAGTTACGCCGGCGTATCAGTAGATACGCCGACGTAACTCGGAATCTAAGCCCGTCGTAAGTTTAAGTGTATGCTCAAACTGAGATACACTTAAACCTAGCCTAGGGTGCAATTTTTCCGCTGGCCACTAGGTGGCGCTTCCGTTGATTTTGGCGTAGAATATGTAAATGACTAGATACGCCGATTCACGAATGTACGCTTGCCCGTCGCAGTAAAGATACGCCGTTTCCGCAAGAGATACGTCGCGTAAAGATAAAGCTGCCCCCTAGGTGGCGTAGCCAATGTTAAGTATGGCCGTCGTTCCCGCGTCGAAATTTGAAAATTTTACGTCGTTTGCGTAAGGCACCCGTGAATGGGGCTGGACGTAATTTACGTTCACGTCGAAACCAATACGTCCTTGCGACGTACTTTGGAGCAATGCACACTGGGATATGTACACGGACGGCACATGCGCCGTTCGTAAAAAACGTCAATCACGTCGGGTCACCAATCATTTACATTAAACACGCCCCCCTCATCCTCATTTGAATTAGGCGCGCTTACGCCAGCCCCATTTATGCTACGCCGCCGTAAGTTAGGAGGCAAGTGCTTTGTGAATACAGCACTTGCCTCTCTGACTTAAGGCGGTGTAGCGTAAATACGATATGCTACGCCGCCGTAACAATGCGCCGATCTACGTGAATCCAGCCCAAATGTCTTTAAACCTATAAGACAAGAAGTCTAAAAGAGTATATTACCTTAAAGTGGTGTTTCGGCCGAAATTATACTTTTTAAATAAAAATACCCCTATAATACACAAGCTTAATGTATTCTAGTAAAGTTAGTCTGTAAACAAAGGTCTGTTTTGTTCGTTTATAGCAGTAGTTTGTTATTTTATAAACTTACAGCAGGCCGTGGCCATCTTAAGTGTGGGCATTTGAAGCCAGACTGTATTTCTTCCTGGATCTCATCCTTGCAGATCTCGCACATGCTCAGTGCAGCACAAGCCGTGTAATAGGTTTCAGGTCAGGTTTCCATCGCAACGGCAGTGTCCGAGGAAGTTGCCGCCCCTTCCCAGAAGGCATTGCAAAGAGGAAATGATGCGATGGGCCACGACCAGGAAGGAGGAAGTGAAAAATGAATACAGCAAATATACAGTAGGCGCTGAGAAAAAAAAATATCCAATTAGTTTACAGTGCACAGTTTAGTGAGGGATGCTGAAGAGTTGTAAAAGGGGGTGGAACTCCACTTTAATGTAGGCAACAGCTGCTGTGGTCTATATGAATGCATTTGAGAAAGTATTCATCTCATTTCTCTGACATGCAGCAAGATAAATAGAAGTGTGGTATGTGAATCCTATCTAAGCCATTTAGAGATTGTTTTCAGGACATTTTATGTGGGTTTTTTCAGTTTGTAGTGGAGAGTCCCAGTCTTTAGTAGTCTTTGATAACTTAGTAAGAATTAGTCTTGTATAGTAAAAGGAGCTACAAATCCCAGTGGATAATGCAGACTGTTCACCCCTGAGAGAACACCACATTTGGTAAGTGGTTTGTCTATAGAGTAAACTTGAAAGCCATATGAGTCTCTTTAATAAGTTCCACTGTAAGACCAGACTTCTCTGTACAGGTGGTTTATCCACACCCATAGCCTAGTATACACTAGTAGTTTTTTTCATTCAGCCCACTGTGTTGAACGGAAAAAAAAAACTGACAGCTCTGGAGGAACTGCTGTACTAACTACCCAATGTTAGTACAGTGGTTTCTCCGACAGAACACTCTCAGCCATTGGCCACAGACCTTTTTCTGAATTCCTGCATTCATTAGGAGTTTCAGGGGGATCAGTGGGTCTGATTGAGGGGGGTTCAATAGTGGGGGTTTGTTGGTTGAGGTTTTTGGGGGGTGTATGAGTTGTGGGGGGGGGGGTGACTGGGGAGTGGAGGTTTAAGCGGTGGAATATCTACCCTGTTCTGCTGTTCATTTTCATTCAAAGAATCAGGAGGTAGCCTTTGGGTGTTCACATTTTTTTGTTTTGTTTTTAGGTGTTATATGCTCAGTGAATACACCCTGACCTCATTAGTGGGTGGCACCCCATCATTACATGCTTACTCGGGCTCCTAGCATTTTTTTTTGTTTTATTTTTGGAATATAATATACCACTTCTGTATGACATTGGAGGACCTCTGACCCCGAACATGGGGCAATTGTTCTTAATCCTTGAGTTCTTTATGGTAAAATACTGTATGCGAACATGTTCATTTTTGAATGTGACATACCATATTGTAAGTGTAATTGTTTATAATATGTCAAATATCTCTCTATAGAGTGGAAAACTCTAGGAAGAAGATTTATACAGCAATTAAATTGAAACACATTGGAATCTGAGCTGAGACACATATTGTCAAAAAGTTCTTGGCTGTGGTGTACTGTGTTCTAGTTCCCACCAATTGAATACAAGTTTTAAGTTTTTTTCTTGTGTGACTCAAAGAAATTAGATTTTTATGATCTTGTATTACTGTATATAATAAAATGTGTCCCATGGTGTCATTTACTTTTATTTTTCTCACCCAATCTTTTACTTATGCTGTGCTTTGCCCATTTTTATCTCTGTTTTGTGATTTTGTTTAACACTTTCCACTTGCCTGTTACAAGACACTCATTTGGTTTTCAGGCTTAATGTACATGGGACGTTTTACAATCTCTCCTCAACGATCTAACTTGACAGATAGTAACCAACGTTTTACATGCAGTGTTTTTACATGGTGTGTCTAGCCGCATTTGCGTTAAGAAGCATTTTTTTTCAAATAGTCAAAAATGTAAAACGCTTGTAAACAAAACATGACTAAATTTTAGTTACCGCGTTTACAATCTGTTAGCGACGTTTGGTGTTTTCAAATTCCTCTGAATATCCGTCCTGAATGCATTTTTTTTTGCTTTTCAAAAAATGCTTCTAAACTCAATTGACTAGAAACTACTAGAAACAACCCTGTGTACATGTACTGATAAGATAACATAGAGGAGAGTTCAGGAGCAGCTGAAAAAAACGCCAAACTGCTCCTAAACGTCCGTTTACCAGCGGCAGTGTACATGAAGCCCAATAGTGCAGCATTGTAAATTTTTGGTTTTCTTTTGCCTACAGGAGAAGAAGTGGAGGTCTCTGTCCCTTTCATCATCTGATGAAGAAGATGGCTCCCCCATTCAGGAGTCTTTTGATGTAGCACGAGAGATACCTCCTGTTCTAAAGGAGGAAAGTGGGAGCCTTTCTCAGCCAGAGTTCATGGGATTGTGGAATCAAGACTACAAGTCTTATAAGGTAATTGTGGCTGAGTGGTGATGGTGTGGGTGCTGGATATACAACCAGCCTTATATAATAGCATTCTGTGAAATACAGGGGGGGTGTTCATAAATTGCCTTTTTTATTTTGGACAGAGAGGGCAACATAACTGCCAACTGTCCATATTTGTTTCTTCACAACACTTGATTGGAGATGCCTCCAGACATCTGCTGTCCAACCTGAGAACTGAAACAATAATTTAATTTAATAAACACATTCATTGCCGGTTCACACTACAGCGACATGAAAGTCGGCACGACTTTGCGAGGCAACTTGAGGCAACTTCAATTCGCCTCCAAGACAAGCAACTTTGCCAGTGGCCAGTCAAACAATAATCAGCTCTGTGGGAAGGTGAGGTTTGCTTGAGAAAACTATTTTCTCTTCCTGTAAAGTTGCTTCAGTTAAGACACTGATTCAAGGAAACTTCCATTGAAATCAATGGGTACAAGTCACCTTAAAGTAGTACAGGAACCTAGAAGCTAGAAGTCACCTTAAAGTAGTACAGGAACCTTTTCTGAAGTCGGAGCGACTTCAGTAGTGTGCATTAAGTTGGCTCTCATTCACTTTAATTTCTCATGTCGCGCGGCTTGGGACGACACAAGTCGGATCCCAAGTTACGGTAGTGTGAACTGGCACTTAGGATGTTTGGAGATGCAACTAAGAAAATACCAATCAAAGATCTTGGTGACAAGAACAAACCTACTGAAACAGAAGTTGAGTGATGTCTCTACTGCTGAAGATGCTAATAAACAGGAAAGAGTCCATGTATGGTAACTTTTTAGCTGGCCTTGTTTGAGTGTAGGACTTCAAAATTTGAAGCATTAGGGGAAAGCAGCACAAGTGAGGTCTTAAAGAGACTATCAATGATCTAACCTCATAGTTACAGCACTCTTGGAGGAGTTTGTTTCCCGTAAATCAAATAAACAGTAGAGTTAGAAAATTACCGGTTACAAAGGGCCTTGGACCCCAAAAGAACAGATAGACAGACAGACAGTCTATAAACAAGGTAATCAAAATGATCTACTTCCACACTAAAGAACATAAAATGTAAGCTATGGCATCTAATGCTAGACTCGTTTACCAGGCTTCTCTATTCCAGATTTATCTGACATATATCTTTTTTTCACCATCCGAAGGAGCATAGCTCTCAAATTGCATTAACCACACAGAATTTTCTGCTTGAAGTGTCCTTCAATTACAATAATAAGTCGCACACTGCTTTAACACTGGAGAACCTGAAAACCCCTTTGGAATCTCTGTTCCTTCTCACTCCCCTGAGAGAACAACCTGGCCAACAGTCAATTGTCTGACTAAAGCCTGAGCATTTTGAAAGAAAGTGTTCATGGTAAAGCCTAAGCCAGTTGTGCTATGATTTCCACAAATAGACATCCTCCAGTTCTCCAAGGAGCAGACCATAAAATCACCTTAAAAACCTCCATTTATTTTGGTGGTATTTGATCACCAC
The DNA here is from genome assembly GCF_905171775.1 of Rana temporaria. Taxonomy (NCBI): domain Eukaryota; kingdom Metazoa; phylum Chordata; class Amphibia; order Anura; family Ranidae; genus Rana; species Rana temporaria. The sequence continues at coordinate 103,200,685 of NC_053498.1, read as the reverse complement.
TGTGTTTATTTTTTCACTAGGAACAAAAAAGACCCACAATTTTGAAAAAAAAAAACAGTATTTTTTACTTTCTGCTAGAAAACATATCCAATAAAAAAGTGTTTTTTAAATTCGAATTTCTTCATAAATTTAGACCAATATATATTTTAATACATAGTTTTTTTCGGCAATAAAATCCCTATAGGGGAATATATAGTTTGGTTTAAACGAACATTATAGTGTCTACAAACTATGGCTCAGATTCACAGAGAGCAAGGCGCACATTACGCCGCCGTAGAGCACACAACGTACGCCACGCCAACGTAGAGCGGAGAGGCAAGCATTGCATTCAGCAAGCCAGTGCTCCCAACGTTGCGCTAGAGTAGCGTAGGTTTTGAAGGCGCACGCCGGCGTAGGTGGAAGTGGGCGTGTCCCCATGCAAATGATGGGCCGAGCGCCAGACAAGTACGTATCACGAACTGCGCATGCGCTGTGACATGGACGCATACACAGCACCCCCCTGCGCCTGCTCACAACCACGCCAGCACAACTGCCTAAGCTACGTCGGATCACCGTGTACGCCATGAACATAACATACGCCCAGCCAGACACACGTCCAACGCACAATACGCCGGCTTGTGTTCCCTGGTGCAGACCTGTGCATGTCTGTTGCCGGGTTGCACCTCATTTATGGGGAATAACTTTACGCCGGATGGACAACTTATGCGCATCTCACGTAGCATGCGCCGGGCACACGCACGTTCGTGAATCAGCGTATTTCCCTCATTTGCATGTTTGAATGGCTAATCAATGGGAGCAGCCCCATGCGTCCAGCCCATATGTGCGCCCCCACCCTACGCCGGCGTGTGAAAGCTACGTCAGTGGGGTGTAGCCTGTTTTTAGGTGCATGTTGGTTCGTGGGTCTGCCGCACACATACGCCGGCGCATATTGGCACTTACGTCGGCGTAACGTGTTATACGTCTGTGTAAGTGCTTTATGAATCTGGGCCTATGGTATATATTTATGTAATTTGTATTTATTTTTTATACTAGTAATGGCGGCGATCAGCGAATTATTGCGGGACTGTGATATTGTGCCAGACAATCAGACACTAACTGACACTTGGTTGGAACCAGTGACACTAATACAGTGATCAATGCTTAAAATATGCACTGTCACTGTACTAATGACACTGGCTGGGCGATTAAAGGATTAACTGTGTGGCCAGCCAGTGTTTTTTGTGTACAGTTTTTGCTGCTTTCACTAGGGAAATGGATGTATTTTAGTCCTTGCTTTGCAGGAACACAAAATCCATCCCTCCTTGTCAGAACAGAGATCTGACTTGTTTACATAAGCAGAGCTCCATTCTGAGTTTCTGCTGGATGAAATAGCTGGTGCCGGCGGACATCAGGTGCCTGGCACCCACAGATCAGCTTATGCTGTGAATAATCACAGCAGAAAGAGCCCACCTGTGTCACGTGTGCGCCCCCTACAGGCAAAAGTGCAGGATCACTTATATATACATGATCCGGTGCAGAGCTGCCGCCCTGTAGCAGTAAAACTGTTATAGGGAAGTCCGCATCAGCAAGTGGTTAACACAATATGAAAAATATGATGAGCAAGAAATGTATCTTTTATAAGCTAGCCTTCGCAGTTATATTAATTACATTTTGAGTTTTCAGATATCCTCTCTTTTAGTGGGGAGAAGATCTTTCTGGAAGAAGTAATATGTCTCCCACAACTGGAATATCAGTTTTAGGTGGAGGCGTTCTTTACTTATATATATTAATTATGTAATCATGTTGTAGTCATTATGTTTGTGTACATAGAAATCTCATAGGAATGTTTAGTCTGGCTGTTTTAATACAAAAGCTTCTTTAGTTGCTTGTGTTTTGCTGTTTACCTCTGAGGTCTGATTGGATCTGACTGGCTAGAGTAGAAAGCCCTTGTATATGTGTCTATACACTGATTCCCCACACAGGGGTGATTATCCTCTGCCGTGTCCTTCTGTCTGCCCTGTGCTCTGTTCTCCCTCCTCCTCTGTTCTGTCCTCAGCCACACATCACATTGTGTTTGTTGGCTCTTGTGATATACATAACTGAACATGACAGGCGTGCTGGCGAATATGAATTCGCTTCACGTAGGTACCGTATTTGCAATTCTATGAGCCTGCGGTATTTAATTAATTTTTTTCCTTCATGTTTAGCAGCCCATATTGACTATTTAAATTTGCACGCTGCCCAAATCACTGACTTGGCTCAGTAGGTTTATTGAAATGTTAGTGCTATTATGTTCCATGTTCAGCATGGGAATACCTTTGAAACTGATAAAATTCCTACAAATTTGTTGATTGAGTTTGTGTCTTGACATTTATACATGAAGCTGTCTTAACACACACCAGTTTCCATGTAGCATTTTTTGTTAGCAAAATAAAATATAGATACCTTTTATCTCTGTAATAATTAGGAATATACCGATACTGGTATCGCTATCGGCGCCGATACTAGCCATTTTTCATAAGTATCGGTACTCGCGGAAATGCTCTGATTCCGGAAACTGATATCAGAAGTAACGTCGCTTGCAAGAGGACCGCCTCCTCCTCCCCTCCAGACAGTGACATCCCCGCCTCCTCCTCCTCCCAGAGGCATCGCAAGGTACAGGCTCGCCAATCCTAACAGCCCACAAGCCCTGTCTCCTCGCTGCACACCACCTTCCTCCAGCTCTGACTTCCGTCCACACAGAGCACTGGATCTGGCCTCTCCCTGGCTGGATTCTGAGGAAGGGAACAGAGGGGCTCTGTATGAAGATACTCTATGGGTGGTCTCCTGTTGTACTGAGCAGCAGGGCTCTCTCCCTTAACCATGTCTGCAGTCTCAGTCTCTCTCCCTGTACCATGCCTGTAGTCTCTGGCTGTCTCCCTGTACCATGCCTGCAGTCACTTCTGCCTGTTGCCTCCCTCCTTTCCTCTACCAGCTCTCACCTCTGCCCCCATGTCTCCCAATAACTCTCCTATCCCCATCCTCTTCCCCCCAGCGATCACAGCCTTTTCCATCCCAACGCTCCTTCCCCACAATCCCTATTTCACCCCACTCTCAACTACCTTGCCCTCACTTACCTCTCCTCTTCCACCCTGCCATCACCCAACTCCTGAACAACAACCCCCTGCCACCTCCCAAACCACCCTTCTTCCTAGGCGATAGGTGTCGTAATTGGTATCGGAGAGTACCTGCTCTCCGGTATTGGTATTGGTGTTAAAAAAATGTCATTATTGCATCCCTAGTAAGAATCTTCTTAATATTAGACATTAAGGCGGGTTTGCATATATTCTGAATATTATATAAACAGGGCTGTCTTTTTAAAGGGGTCCTTCTGCTAAAAAATAAGTGTACAAGCACCCCACTGCCTCAATATAAATGCAGCCTTCACAGTGGATCGCCCCTTACCTAATTACTGCAGGGCTCAAATACCAATTCTTACCTGAAAGGGCAGTGAAAAGCTGGGGAGGGCATTAAGTACCCCCTATTGATCGCTGACCCCCAGATAGACCACCCCCCCCCCCATCTGATGTCTCTAGATCCATCTTATCAAAACCCTTCCTGCTTTGTTGACATGTGACATACCTTGATACCTCTTACAAACCGTACTGGGAGCTGCCACTTTGACTAAAAAAACTCACACCAGGAACATGTGCAGTTCAGATGGGCTGGTTCCATTCATACCTAGAAGGTGAGCTGTCTCTTTGCTCTCTCTCTCTCTCTCGTTAACAACCAGTCCAACATCCCATGACATTATATGCAAGAACAGACAGATCCCTGGAGCACTAAGTAAGAAGAAATTTACCCTGCTAATTTCTGCTTTGCTCTTTCTGATTATTATTTGTTTTATCTTTAGGTGCCAAAGGAAGAAGACATTAAGCCTATAGGAGGCAGTAAAATGGAAAAGCAGATTATGGCAGAGTCTTTGAGGAAGCTCCGGAGTGGAATAGTTGAGAAGCAAGTGGTTTCTGGACATGAATTTAAGGGTTGCCCATTTTACAGTAAACCAAAAGTTATTCATTTTAAGGTGAGTGCTGTAACATGGTAAGCATGGTCTGACAGTCAGTGTGTAGTGACTTTGTAAAATTACTTCTGAAGAAGTAATTTTCATTGTTTTGCTGAAGGCAGCCACTCTGAATATAATTGCACTGCCATAAACCAACAGCTATAACCTACTAAAACACTAATGAAGGGAGAGCCCTAATCCCCTGAAACATGTTGGATGTTTTGTGTCATAATAAAGTGATCATAGTTCCTCAACCGGCTTGAGTTTCCAAGACTTTCTAGTCGCATACAAAGCTCTTCACCCTACTCAACAATCTTCACCCGCTTTAAAGCGGTAGTAAACTGCCACTGAAAAAAAAATTAACTGGACAGACTTACCTGTAAAGCGAATCCCTCCCGCGGAGATTTGTCACGGATACCCGATGCTGCTATCGTCACCCAGTCTTCCTTCTGGGTTCACAAGCTCTGGCTTTGTGAATGGCCAGAGCTGCGGTGACATCATGGAGCTTAAGGTACAGCACGGGTATGCCAGCCCTTCAGAGTGCATGCACCGATGGCATCACCAGCAGCATTGCTTGTGAATATCTCCTAAACTGTGCAAATTTGGAAAATATTCGCTGTACGTACAAGTGAGCCCTATTATAGGCTTACCTGTAGGTGCAAGTTCAAAAGTGGAGTTTACCTCCGCTTTAAGGGATTCAATGCATGAGTCAAACCACCACAGACCTACCACTCCCCCCTTTCCCCTTGACAACTCTGGCGCTACCACACACATATACTACATTGCTAACAAATATGAACTGGAGCAGGTTTATGAAGCCTAAATCTTTCATGCATCAGTAAAGATATTGGCAGAGGATATGCTAAGAGGATGACTGAGTAACATCAAGTGTGCTAGGCAGAACGTTAATAACTGAAAATTTATTTCTATTTTTCAATTGCAATTTTAGGACCTTGATGTGGGCAAGACGTATAAGAAAAAAGTCACTTTGACAAACGCATCCTATACAATAAATTTCTGCAAACTAGTGGAAGTTAGTGATCATCTGAAGGACTTCATCAACATTCAGTAAGTAATTAACTGTAAGGATTTAATCAGAACTTGAAAGTGCCCCGACAAACATCTACCTTCATTAGGGATCAAAAGTTTCTACCTGTTTGACAAGTTTATTTGTAAATTGTGTCCATTGGTATTTTTCAAATTTTTTAGAAATGTTGAAAGAAGTGAGTATAAAGCCAAAATTTTGGGATAGTGAGTTTTTTTTTCCTGTCTATGTCCTACTGGTGGGATTTGCCCTTTCTTTGTTCTGGTGATCATAGTCTTCAGTACAAAGTGGTGAGAAATCCAAAATGTTCAAGTTATCACAGGAATAGAAAACAGAAGACACCTGGCACAGTGTCAACTGTTCCACGCTCTGGGGAGATTTCCTCTTACAACAATGGCATGAAAAAAAATTTGCTACTCTATCCAAAAGTAGGAAAAAAAAAAAAAAAGTTTTGACTTTACACACACTTTAAGTTTAACCGTTGACTATTACTTCTTTATTTTATGGTACAGTGTTGTACTTGTGTTGTGAACAGAAGACAAGGAACTGTCTGACAGTGAAGGATGAGTGAGGGGTAAAGAATGCTACAATGCATGAGCTAGTGGAACCAATATGTCATTTAACAAGACTGGATTATCATAAAATGTTTCTCTTCCAGCTTGCAGGTGGCATGGTAAGGATGTCATATGAAAAGCAATGAGGCTGCAGTGAATCCTATTCTGAGCTCTAACATGTTATATTTTTGGATGTTTGTGTTGTATTTACTACTATGAATGGACAAATGTTTTCTTGTAAAGTCATAAGGTTTTGTATTAAAACAAACTCATCGGTTTCAAAATACGGAAGCTTCCATTATTGACTTGCTTTTAAAGTGCAGGCTCCCTGTTCTTGGTTCACCAGCTAGTGAGTCACTGACTTGGAAAATATATGTTCAGGTGTTCTGACACTTCACTGGCTACGTGCTTGTTTAGGTGAGTGACTCATGGGGCAGTAAAGCCATGATCACTATGACAGCTGCAAGTTTTTGAACTTTGGAAAACGAGAAGCTCTCATATTTCCATCTGGATGGGTTTACTTTAAATAAACCTTTCTTGAGAGAAATAAATTGACTGGCGATACTCTCCTCTTGAAGGTGAATCACTGACACAGAGCAAACTAAGTCAGGTCTTCTGATCTAAATAAACGTTGCCAAAGGTTTAAAATATTACTACGCAGGTGAAATAAAGCTGCTTGCAATATCACAACAAAACCAATTGTGCAAAAACATGCATAATAAAAATTGGAGCGCTAAATAAATGAAGGTCAAAGTAAATTATTAAAAAATAGTCCATATAGTGCTTGAACACTAAAGTGCATAGTGGTGACAGATAAAAAAAAAAAAAAAAACACCCCTGATGTTTCTGAACTAACCACGCCGATTGAGCTTGTATACAAGTTGTTTTTATCGTGGGAACTACCATTTTAATCGCTGACAATTGACGTGATCGCTGTAAGTGTTTAGTAACCTTTTCTCAAAATAAAAGTGTTACGGTTTTACACTATGTTGACCCCCTTTTTTCTTCCTTATTGGTCACGTCTGAGGAACACCAGGGGTTTATTTGGCCAGCCTTTCCGAACTAACCACTGAGGGATTCGCTTTGAGTGCTGGATAATTTTTTAAACACTTGTCTAGACTCCTATAACATGGAGTCTAGAGATCTGGTAAGCTCACATCCTGTTTATTATGATGGTGAAGGCGCACCAGGTGGATATTCATCTAAACAATCAAATTTCTTTCAATATTACTTTTATTAACTTTTCTAATTTTTGTTTTCATCTGTCACTATGCACTTTAGTGTTCAAGCATTATATGGACAATTTTTTTAATGATTTACTTTGAACTTCATTTATTTAGCGCTGCAATATTTATTATGTAAATTTTGATCTAAATACCTATGTGTTGGATTTGACCTAAATGAGAACAGACTCTTTAAAATGCTGACCATAGACATAATAAGGTGATTGGATGTGTGGCCCGAAGTCCATGTTTTTTTAAGGCCTTGCACACTATGTTCATTCTATAATCGGGGGTGGGCAAGCCGTCGTCCGAGGGGAGCATCAAATGAATTGTGAACAGGGCTCTGCTTCCCCCCAGCCTCCGCCCCTCTCACGTTTACTGGAGAGTGAAGAGCGGGAGGCAGCATAATGCTTGATGGAGGGGGGGGAGCTGCCTCAGTGATTGATTGCTAGGCGATGTGGAGGGGACAGAGGACACTGGTATAGGGGGGGGGATGGGGGCCAGAGGACACTACCGTTGGAGGTGATGTGAAGAAGGACACAAGACACTACTGTGGGAGGTGATTTGAAAGGAGCAGAGGACATTACTGTGGGGGTTGATGTGAAAGGGGACAAAAGGCAATACTGTGGGGGTGATGTGAAGGGGGGCAGAGGATAGTACTGTGGGGGGGGGTGATGTAAAGGGGGTAGAAGACACTACTGCGGGGGGTGATGTGAAGGGGGCAGAGGACATTACCGTGACACACTATGGTGTTGATTTACTAAAACTGGATTGTGCCAAATCTGGTGCAGCTCTGCATAGTAACCAATTGGCTTCCATTTTTATTTTTTATTTGTCAAAGCTTAATTTAACAAGTTGAAGTTATAATCTGATTGTCCACTATGCACAGCTTCACCCGATTTTGCACTCGCCAGTTTAGTAAATCAACCCCTATGTGTTCTTCATGCTGTCTTTTTTTTTTGGGAGCCTGATAAAGGGCGCCACCTAGTACCCCCTAACCCCCCTTCCCCCTTGGATCTTTGATTTCCTCCATGTTATCCAGGTAGATCTCAACCTCTGAAAGGTTGCCTACCTTTGTGCTATATGGTGGATCAATATAAATATATGCTCCTTTAGAATATTTGCTGAAAATCAATATTCACTTGTATTTGGTTTTTTTTAGCAAGAATACACATATCTTTTGATTCTTAGTTAAAGCTGATTATTTGAGCACGATATAAACAGATGGTTGAGGATTGTAGGAAGTCCTAAAAACACTCACAGCTCAATGCTCTATGTACAGTGTGCCAAAACCTCATCCCTGTATTTGAAGCTCTCATTGGCTCCATATAAATTGTTCTAATTACTCTAGTGTGGATTTATCATCCTACTGTAAATCACAGATTATATATTTAACAGCAAGTCAATTAAAGAACATGTAGGTATTTCATTTAAAAAGCAAATAAAAAAACAATAGAAAATGTTTTAGGTAGGATTTACAGGATATGTATTAACTGTTTCAGCAACAACACTGGATGGAGATAGCATTGAAGATATTGTATCTGAGCATTTTAGGCTCCATGTATGTTTACATGCCTCATTTTGCAGCGTTTGCGTTTAGAAGCGTTTACAAATAAAAAAAATATTTAAATAGCAAAAAACGCCTATAAGCGAAACGCTGCTAAATGTGGGTTGCCGCATTTAGCCACATTTGGCATCTGAAACGTGGAAATCTTCTGCGTCTGAACCCATTTTTTTGCTTTCAAAGAAACGCTGTTAAACGCAACTGCCTAAAAACTGCAATAAATGAGACTGTGTACATGGTCACATAGGATAACATTGAATGAGTTCAGGGGCAGTTGAAAAAAGCGTCCAACTGCCTCTGAACATACGTTTAGCAGCGTCCCGTGTACATGGGGCCTTAGGGCTCGTCCACAGTGAGCCACGCTAAATGCACAGCCACTGGTGTTTACTGTGACAGTGTTTATGTGCCAACCCCAGCTCATCATACTGTTTCTTTTTCATAGAGGTTTATTTAAATCAAGTCAAGTTTTTTTTACTATAAACAAACACTGGAACATTCAGGGAATAATAAAGGAAATCCTGAAAGTCTCTAGCCAGCTGAGCACAGGCTTTCCAAATTCATTAAAGGGGTTGTAAAAGTAAAAAAAAAATTCCCTAAATAGCTTCCTTTATTTTATTGCAGTTCTTCTTCACTTGCCTCATCCTTCTATTTTGCTTTTAAATGTCCTTATTTCTTCTGAGAAATCCTCACTTCCTGTTCTTTTGTCTGTAACTCCACACAGTAATGCAAGGCTTTCTCCCTGGTGTGGAGAAAGCCTCTTGAGGGAGGAGGGGGTGAGCAGGAGGGTCAGGACGCTCTCTACTTTGCAGATAGAGAAAGGAGCTGTGTGTTAGTGGGCGTCCTGACACTCCTGCTCGCTCCCTCCCCCCTCAAGAGGCTTTCTCCACACCAGGGAGAAAGCCTTGCATTACTGTGTGTAGTTACAGACAGAAGAACAGGAAGTGAGGGTTTCTCAGAAGAAATAAAGACATTTAAAAGAAAAATGGAAGGATGAGGTAAGTGAAGGAGGACTGCACTAAGGTAAAGGAAGCTATTTAGGGATTTTTTTTTTTTACCTTTACAACCCCTTTAAGTATGCTGATGTTCTCTCTGAAACAATCCTGCAGAGGGCACCCCTGTCTGTGCATAGGACTCAAAGGACCCTCATCTGAAATCAGGCCAGTATACCAGGGGATTCTCTGAAGAGGTCTGTCTGATGGGACCAGGGCCATCGCACTGCTTCAGGCTGATCCGGTCTCTGAAGACTCAATTGCACAATGAATGCTGCAGCAGAAAGGAACTAGCTATGTAGAGGGATCCATTCTCTTTATTTATTTGCACCTGTGATAAATCAGCTTAGGGGCAGTTTGCACGCTTTTTTTACTTATTTTAGTAATTCATACATAACTCAAAGAGTTCAGGAAATGCAGCAACAATATCTGTCGGACCCTTCTCCCCCCACACCTGGAGGCCTGGCTGGAAGCCCAAAAGGTGCGTCATCAATTGCAGGTCTCTGCAGCAGAGCCAAAATGGTTCTTCAAAAAGCAGGTCTATTATGAGGAAGGTGAGCAGATTCACCAAAATTGTTAATGCACAACAGGGTGCGACCCCTATTTCTGGTTTACATACTGCTGCTGGGACACTGACTAATTTTCCCAAAGAGATTATGGATGAGTTAGTACCAGGGCTCAAGTCCTGCGAGAACTCGTGGGAACGGAGTTCCTGCACTTTTTTCACAGCAGGAACGCAGTTCCCTTTGCAGGACTAGAGCAGCGGAGCCGCCCGAGCCAATCCTTCACTAAGCGGTGATGCCCAGCTCGAGTCACTGTCAGGGGCAGGCGAACCTTAGTAATCCTTTATGTTACTGGCTGCTTCCTGTATATGGATTCATCAGGTAGTTATCGCGGGATTTAGAAAGAACTTGCTTGAAGTTCTTTCTAAATCCCGCGATAACTCGCAGCAAACCTCCGCAATGTCTCCTGGGAACAATGACAAAAGCTCCCAGGAGACATTGCGGCATCGAGGAAGTGACGGAATACCCACACACTACCCAATGAATCCATATACAGGAAGCGGGCAGTAACTTAAAGGATTTCTAAGGTACAGTGGATCGGAAAAAAAAAACATGCGGTTTAGTAATTATGCATATGAGCGTATCATTTTTTTTTTTTTGGTGGGGGAGTGGATCTTGGGTGGGAGTTCCCACACTTTTTTCCCCAGGACTTGACCCCTGGTTAGTACGCTTCTCTTCTGATCTATATCAATCCAAAACACAGGCCTCTCTGCACAAACTCACTCAAGAGGGCTTTGGACTCCCATATAAAGGAGGAGGAGAGTGTAGCAGCCATTGTCTCCTTCCCAAATTGCAAGGCCCTGGGGAAGATGGCATTCCCATAGAGGTATACAAACTTTACACAAAAAGTCTAGCCCCCATTACTTAAAGTGTAAAAGACGGCTCTGGAGAGAGGTCACCTTCTTGACTTCATGACCAGAAAACAGGCAAAGCAGCCACTGACCCAAATTTTAGTCATCCATATAGTGCTAATATTTTGTACATTTTTTAACCTAGAACACTGAATTATTTACATGAGACCCTACCCTCACCGAGCTTACAATCTATTAACATTATATCCTAATTGTACAGTAAAGGACACAGGCAACATATTCATACACTGTGGGATATAGGCACATATCCTAAGGTGATTGGACCCTGGCAAGATTTTGAAGATACGCCTTCCCTGGGGCTGCTCCCCTATAACCTTACCCCACTCAGTGAAGACTCTGTTTTGTGGTAGTGTCTGAAAGTGATGGACCTATTCGCCTTCGTAGGGAAATCAACATCAGTAGTTTAATATTTTTCTTTATTATTTTCTTTGATTCCTTAACACCTTACTATCTTCTAATGCCTACACAGAAGCAGTGTGTCTGGATCAGTGCAGCCTTTAGAAAAATGTAAAGGAGTTGTAAAGGCAGAAGTTTTTTTTATCTTATTGTATTCTATGCATTAAGATAAAAAAATCTTCTGTGTGTAGCAGCACCCCCTCTTCATTCCACAATGACTCACCTGGTCTTCATTTCCTGCTCGTCAGCTAGCTCTGCTAGCTATTCAAACTGAATGGATCAGATCTTCTGTGCCTTCGCCTTGGTCAACATATCAGGTCTCATATTTCGGATACCAGCAAAGATATGCTAGCAGCCCCAGACATACCCACTGAGCTGGAGAGGTTGATAACGGTTGCCATTCTCATTGACTCCGAGAGAGACCTTCCAAGAAATTGTCTCCTGCGGAATGCAATTATAAGATTGAGTTCTTAGCGATCATTTTAGCCCTTAAAGAATGGAGGCATCTCCTCGAAGGTACCACTATGCCGGTTCTTATTCTGACTGACCATAAGAATCTCACATTCTTGTCTGAGGCTAAATGCCTCTCTCCCAGAGGGCGCAATGGGCTTTTTTCTTGTCAAGCTTCAATTACATTTATTCTTACCCGGTACTAAGAATGTAAGGGCTAATGCATTGTCGGGACAGTTTTCCTCTGCTTCCAAGATGGAGTCGGTTCCTGTTCCTGTGATTCCTCCCTATCATATTCTGACTACGGTTCATAGCAGTCTCACTTCACCTTTTGGGAGACAGAATTATTGCTGCTCAGATCCATTCTCCTCCTAAAAAACCTTGTGACCGCTGCTTTGCGCCTGAGAGTCTCTTCACACTGCTGTACTCCAGACTTGCCATCCTCCCAAGACTACTGGCCATCCAGAGAAGAATCAACTCATTAGGGCTATTTCCCAAAAATTCTGGTGGCCTAGTCTATGTGCTGATGTATCTGCCTTAGTAGCTGCTTGTTCCGTGTGTGCTCAGAGTAAGACACCACGACACCTTCCTGTGGGCCTCTCCATACCCAATGGAGAGAGGCCTTAAACCCACCTGTCTATGGATTTCGTTGTAGAGTTACCCAGTTAACTCTCAGATCAACACAGTTATTCCTGACAGGACAGCTCAGTGCAGTATGAAAACTCCTCCTACAAGCTTTAACAAAGAACTGATAGAAGGCACAAGACTGCTATACCTTGTTGATGAGAAAAAATATTTAGCAGATTATATTTACTAAAATTATTGCATTTCATGTTCTGTGTACTGTAAGAGACTGGATATAGTGAATACAGGGTCCTGTGTTAAGTAACACTTTAAAGGGGTTGTAAAGGTACAAGTTTTTTCACCTTAATGCATTCTATGCATTAAGGTGAAAAAACATCTGCGGATTACCTGACCCCTCGAAAGTCCCACGCCGTGAATGCACAGGCTTTTCGGCCGGCTTCTCGGCTCATTCATTGGTTGATTGAAAGCCGCGCAGCCATTGGCTCGTGCTGCTGTCAATCACATCCAATGACACGGCGTGCTGGGGGGCGGGGCCGAGTAAGACAGTGAGCGGCTATGGCTGCCGGCTGTATCACAGGAGCGCGCCTGCAAAAACTCATCACCATGCCAGCTCGCTCTCATGAAGGTGATGAGTTCTTGCAAGGGAGAGCCAAGACAGCCGCCGAGGGACCCCAGAAGACCAGGTTCGGGGCCACTCGAGCTGCACAGTGGAGGTAAGTATAACATGTTTGTTATTTTTAAATAGCTTTTAGTGTTCCTTTACATTTTACCAGATGGATGTCCAGCATTTGATGCAGCTTTTGGCCACAAGGCTCTCGCAGCAGCACTCTGCACTTGGGTCTTTTGAACACTGTTGTTTATGGGCCGATTGGCACAGTTCTGTTTCCCTAGTTGATGCCCGTCCTTCGTATTCATTGCTTGGGGACATCCCATGGTTTATGAACACGTTGCCTGTGTCCTGTACTGCACAATTAAGATAAAAGGAATTTTGACTTGCCTGTATACTTCATATCTTGGAGTACAGTACAGGACACTTTTCCTTTCTTTCTTTGGTTTATTCTGTATTGCTTGCTTCAAAACTGAGCATTTACGGAGTGGGGTAGGGTTATATGGGGGATGCCTCAGGGGGAAATGTCCTTAAAAGCTTGTCCGTGTCCAATCACCTGAAGGTATGTGCCTATAATAGATTGTACAACTTCTACGACTACTAAGCCAAGCTCCATCCAAATGTCTTGCTATTTGCACAATAAGGATGACCTTAATGGCCACTGGATTGCTGTCACTGAATAGGGGAATGGGAGTCAAATAAGCTAGTTCACTGGTATAAAAAAAAGTGAAGCTGAATTTGAGATTTAAGAGATCCACTGTAGAGGATTTTCTTGCTAATAATTTGATAGCAAACACATTCCGGTAACCTTAGGGTGCAAAACTACTTTAACTTTATTTTTTCTTTTACAGATTTGACCCACCTGGACAAATGTCTGCTGGAATGTCATGTGACATGGTAGTTACATTTAAACCAATGGTAAGATAACTTAAACAGTACACGTCTAAAGTAGTTAAATGTGATTTTGTAGTTTAAACTGTATTTAAAACTCAAATCACATAACGCAGTAGATGAGAGTAAGGAGAAATGTGTTTGTTTTTTTTATGCAACCGGTGGGTTGCATGAACAAAAATAAAATAACACGATTCTACCATCCACACATACAAGGTGGATGGAGGAATCACTCCCATTGAGCTATTGTGTTTTGACAACGTGGGTTCTCCCCACCATCAGATTACACTGATCAGCGTTGCAGGCTATAGTCGGAGGTGCTGATCAAGTGGCATTTATCAGACAGGCTGCTTGTACATAGGTTGATCAGTGGATTGACTTCTTGATAAAGTTTCAACATTCTGCAGCCCCAACTTCCCAATAGTGAGAAATGACTGTTAGGCTGGCCATGCACCAATCACATTTTTGATGGTTCCTGATGCCTCCCTAACTGAAAATTCAAAGGGACCAGGCAAAAAATTGTAGGCTGAACTGCCGCTGCACCAAATCAGATGCAGACATCATTTGGGTATTCTGACAGCTGCTGGCACCGCTTGTCAGAATACAATAGCAGGAGCACAGCAGGGGATTCTTCCTTCTGCACTGTATAATCTGAACAGCCTTGTCTGCAACAAGCAGTCTTTAAGGGCATTTTTAGTCTGGATTCACACTGTTCCATATGCATGCAGTTGTGAAGGGACCCATATCAGTGGCAGCTGGTGCTCAAATTTTTTTGGGGGGTGCAAACAAACTGAAAATTTCAGGAAAAAAACCCTCATCAATTGCAGCCTCACTGTGCCCATCAAACACAGCCACTGTGCCCATTAAATGCTGCCACGGTGCCCCAAATGCTGCCACTGTGCCAATCAAATGCTGCCAATGTGTCATCCGCCAGCCCGGCGAGCGGTGTCCGGTGTCCTCCATGCTCTTCCTCAATGTCTTCTCCCGCCCGCTCCTCCCGACCTTTCCTATGATTGGACGCCTGATAGGCATCCAATCACAGCGCCTGTTGTTTCAGCCAATCAGGTGACAGTTTACAGACCTGAGCACCTGATTGCCGGAGAGGCGGTTCAGTGTTAAGAAAGTGAATTTTCATTCGCTTTACTAACACACAGCTGAGTGAACTGCGAGCGCCCAGCATGGCGCTCGCTGTTCACCTTTTTTGACACCTATTAGAGCCTATGGCTCTAATCAGGTGATTAAAACAAATTCCTGCCGCTGTAATTCAGGTACCCGACGCCCGAAAAGGGTTCGGGACGCCTGAATAGGGGGTGTCAGCAGTGGCCATCGATGCAATGCATGAATCTATCTATTGGTGATAGAGAGGTGGCAGGAGAGAGGGGGCAGCGCCCGTGCGTCCTTATGGATACACCGCCACTAACTCGTATAGTTAAACTTTTTTCTTTCACACTAACCTGCAGTGTAAAAAAGTGAACCAGCCATGTAGGAAAGAATAGTATTTGTACTTGCAATGCATTTTCAAGCAGCAAAAGTGTTGCTGTATCAAAACAGACAATTGTGAATAGGCTTGTATAGGCTCTTAAAGAGAACCTGTATGGAAGCTGCCATTACTGACCTGTTTACAGAAAAGCTAGTTGCCTTACAATGTCTGGCTTCAGCAGATTCTGAGCCAATGGCCTAAAACAATCATTCAGGCCAGGCAAGTCATATTAAAGTCAGAAGGCCTAATCTGCACACTTGTTTCAGCTTAGAAACTCATAAAATACTGAATCCACTGATTCAGCATGACAGCTAGCATTTTCAGAAGGAGAGTTCGGCAAAATCAGCCTCCATACTTTCTCAGTAAAATTATTCAAACAGATGGACAGCGTTTATGCTGTTAAGACCAAAACCATTCATTCTCTGGCATGTCATTTATTCACTATCCAATAGCATTTATATATACGGTATATACAAAATGTTAGTTTTTTGGAAAAATTTGGTTTTGTTGGAAATGAACGTGATTTTGTGCAGAATTCCCCTTTAAAGGCAACTTTAGAAAATGTTTAGCTAATACACGACCATAAAACACGACACCTGGACAGAAACCTTTGCTGAGAAAGTTTAGCAGTTGCCATTACCATCAACTCCTCCCTATAAAGATGCTGGCTATCTTACTGATCCAGTGCCATCAATACTTGCTTAGCCACTGATTTGGGATCAAGTATGGGATCAAGATTTCCAATTAACTGAATACATACTTATTCCAGGACAGTGACCTAGAAATTGTATTGGCATGATAGCAATACCGTATGCATATTTGCATATTTTTTAGCAAACGATTTCACTAAACTTAACCTATATGCAGAATAAAGCTGCACATAATTTGTCAAAAACAAATATAGGTCTAATCGGTTTGCAGCATAAACTAACAAAATCTTCTAATTTCTGGGTCCCATCCGTAAAAAGCTGTTCAAAGATGAAAATAAACATCTTATCAAATTCTAAAGCATTCATTTGCATTGAACTGCTGGTTGACAACATTGACTCTAAATATTCCTGTTAATTTTAATTTGACCTTTGGAGGGTGGAGTGAGTGAAAGCTTCTCTATGTACAGTATCTCACAAAAGTGAGTACACCCCTCAGATTTTTGTTTTATATCTTTTCATGTGACAACACTGGAGAAATTACACTTTGCATCCATGTAAAGTAGTGAGCGTACAGCTTGTACAACAGTGTAAATTTGCTGTACGCTCAAAATAATTCAACACAGCCATTAATGTCTAAACCACTGGCAACAAAAGTAAGTACAACCTAGGTGAAAATGTCCAAATTTAGCCCAAATAGCCAATTCATGTGACTCGCTAATGTTACAAGGTCTCAGGTGTGAATGGGGAGCAGTTGTGTTAAATTTGGTGTTATTGCTCCTACTCTCTCATACTGGTCACTGGAAGTTCAAAATGGCATCTCATGGCAAAGAACTCTGAGGATCTGAAAAAAAAAATGTTGCTCTACATAAAGATGACATAGGCTATAAGAAGATCGCCAAGACCCTGAGACTGAACTGCAGCACGATGGCCAAGACCATACAGTGGTTTAACAGGACAGGTTCCACTCAGAACAGGCCTCGCCATGGTAGACCAAAGGAGTTGAGTGCACGTGCTCAGCGTCATATTCAGAGGTTGTCTTTGGGAAACAGACGTATGAGCGCTGCCAGCATTCCTGCAGAGGTTGTAGGGGTGGGGGGTCAACCTGTCAGTGCTCAGACCATAGACCATACACCACACACTGCATCAAATTGGTTTGCATGGCTGTTATCCCAAAAGGAAGGCTCTTCTAAAGATGATGCACAAGAAAGCCTGCAAATAGTTTGCCAAAGACAAGCAGACTAAGGACACCTACTTACTGGAACCATGTCCCGTGGACTGATGAGACCTAGATACCTAGACCTAGATAAACGTATTTGGTTCAGATGGTGTCAAACGTGTGTGATGGCTACCAGGTGGGTAGTACAAAGACAAGTGTGTCTTGCCTAGAGTCAAGCATGGTGTTGGGAGTGTCCATGGTCTGGGGCTGCATGAGTGCTGGCGGGACTGGAGAGCTATAGTTCATTGAGAGAACCATGAATGCCAACATGTCCTGTGACATACTGAAGCAGAGCATGATCCCCTCCCTTCAGAGACTGGGCCGCAGGGCAGTATTCCAACATTATAACGATCCCAACACACACCTCCAAGACAACCACTGCCTTGCTAAAGAAGCTGGGGGTAAAGGTGATGGACTGGCCAAGCATGTCTCCAGATATAAACCGTATTGAGCATCTGTGGGGTATCCTCAAATGGAAGGTGGAGGAGCGCAAGGTCTCTAACATCCACCATCTCTGTGATGTTATCATGGAGGAGGTGAAGAGGACTCCAGTGGCTCTGGTGAACTCCATGCCCAAGAGGGTTAAGGCAGTGCTGGAAAATAATGGTGGCCCCACAAAATGTTGACACTTTGGGCCCAGTTTGGATATTGTTCACTTTGGGGTGTACTCACTTTTGTTTCCAGCGGTTTAGACATTAATTGCTGTGTGTTGAGTTATTTTGAGGGGACAGCAAATTTACACTGTTATGCAAGCTGTACACTCACTACTTTACATTGTAGAAAAGTGTTGTTTCTTCAGTGTTGTCACATGAAAGGCATAATACAATATTTACAAAAACATGAGGGGTGTACTCTACATGTGAGATACTGTACATGAAGATGTTAGCCACTTAATCAACAAGAGGGATTTAGAGCAGTGGTCTCCACAGATGTAATCAATAATTCAACTTTTGTAAATGGCTTAAATGAGATCATGCTTAACATTGGCCATATTTTAAATTTAGCGTCTTACTGATATCTGGGTTTTTGCAGTGAAGATACACAATTCCAGATGTTGGTGCAGGCAAATCTAGATGGCAAATGTGTTTAAAACATGTGTTCAATCTTCTGTAGGGCAAAAGCAGAAAATATCAGTATATCACAACAAAACTCAAGCCAAATCCATATTTAGTTCTGTCAACTTCTGTCGAGTTTAGTTTACTGGGTTTTCCTTGGGAAGATTTACACCCACTTCCATGCCCTGTGACACAAGAATACAAAATCGGGGGGGTGGGTATTGCCAGGACAGGAAGGTACAAGCAGCAACAAAATAATTATTTGGCTGGCATTGGTCTTTAAAGCTGAACTCAAGATTTTTCAAAATGCTTTATTATGGTTCGGTTTACACTGATGCAATATAGGATCCGACTTGTGAGACCCCAAGTCGGATGACATGTGAAATTCAATGTTTCCCTAGAATGCCGGTACACACGATCATTTTTCGGCTTGTAAAAAACAAAGTTTTTCAGCCTCCCGAAAAAACAGTTTTTTCCAACTTCATCATTAAAACGACGTTGCCCACACACGATCGTGAAAAAAAAATTCTCTAGCAAAGCGCGGTGACGTACAACACGTACGACGGCACTATAAAGGGGAAGTTCCATGCGGATGACGCCACCCTTTGGGCTGCTTTAGCTGATTTCGTGTTAGTAAAAGACGATTCGCGCTTTTCTGTCTGTTACAGCGTGATGAATATGCTTACTCCATTACGAACGTTAGTTTTACCAGAACGGGCGCTCCCGTCTCATAACTTGCTTCTGAGCATGCGCAGGTTTTTCACGTCGTTAAAGCCCACACACGATCATTTTTTACAACCTGAAAAACAACATAGTTTAAAACGTTGTTAAAAAATAGAGCATGTTCGAATTTTTTTTTTGGTCGTTTTTCAGAACCCGAAAAATGCTCTGAAGCCCACACACGATCATTTTAAAAAAACGACATTTTTTACAACCCGAAAAATGATCGTGTGTACGCGGCATAAGATCTGTCTTGCCTGACCTTAGAAAAGGTTCCTGTACTACTGTGGCCTTACTTTGATACAACTTCAGTGCCACAGAGTGTAAAAAGTGACATCAAAGTCATATTCCAAAGCTTCACTTAAAGCCATGTTACTTTAAAGTCGGGCTAGTGTGAACCAAGCCTTCGATTTCAGATACAGCAGAGAAGCAATAGAGCTTCTCTGAGCTTTTTATTGCTGTCTGCGTCCCTGCTGGGGACACAGATAATGATAACAGTTGCTTAGAAATTGAATTTACAAACACAAGAACAGATTTTTAATAGAATGGAAAAGGGTTAGGCCAGCCTTTCTCAATTTTTTTTTTACCATGGAGGAACCCTTGAAATGGTTTTAAGGTTTCAGAGAGCTACAACTAAAACTGTTAGACCTACAGCACATTATAGTTATTAGTAGGTTGTACAGAGTTTTAAATAAAATAACAAATAATGAGGTTTCCTTAATAATCATAAAATTAAATTAATAATATTAATGGCTTGAAAAGAAACGCAGAAAATAGTAGTGCCCTCTTACTTTGGTGGTGAGTGTTGGCAGGATATCAATATGCCACTACTCTATTATCATAGAACCCCTAGCAGATTATTATTGGTTTATAGTGGTTGTTTTAATATTTAAATCATTTTGTTTTGGACTATATTTTAGAAATATCTGTCAGTCTTCATGCAGTGCTTTGCTAAGTCTTGATTAGAGGTGGAGTGTATAGTTTTTCTGACATCTGTGGTTGATCTTTTTTGTTAGTGTGTCTTAATGGATCTTAATAATTTATGATGCAGATTGATGAAGATCTTGAAGGGGAAGTGAAGTTCCTGGCGCAGACTGGTCCTTTCACTGTTCCTGTAAAGTGTACCACTAAGAAGTGTGAGGTAATGCACAAATGGCTTCCTCTACTGTACTGAGATTTCCATGTATTCAGATTAGTTTCAGAGAGTGTTAAGCCGGCAGAACTGACTACAAATTATTTTTTTACAAACCTTCCTATCAGTATGCTGGTTTTTGAAATAGGGCTAAAATTTGTTAGAGAACATGCTCTGAACCTGAGCCTCAACCTAGCCTTTCTGCTGAGCTTAAAACGTATTCCTCCCTGCACCAAACTAAAGTTACCTTTCAGTCTATAGAAAACTAAACTCAGGAACAGGGGTGTAGCTCAGTGTGTGTGGTTAAACCCAGTGTAGTTTAACCATATTATATCCCCCTCACACTATCCAATGCACCTCCCCAACTCTCATCCACAGTAGTATACAGGGCTTTTTTCAGTGGCATTTATGTCGGTATGCAGCACTGACACCTCTGGGAGGCACAGGTTTTGACAAGAGGATGCTGTGCCACTCAGGGACAGTGGTGGTGTTTGCTATTCAGTGAGGCGTTGCCTCTTTCAGACATCTAGCCAACAGGGATTCACTGTGACAGACAGTTCAGCCAATTGCTTTTGTCACAAATATAAATGAAAACCTGGGACAGAAAAAGTTACACTCCTCACTTTCTTTGCCAAGCTGTGACTGATGGCATCATCTGATGCAGAGTGCAGCAGAGGAAGTGAGTCGTGTAAGCGTTCCTCTGAACTGGCTGTTTGTTTACATGTGACAGCAGTGATCATCTGAGCTGTTTGTCCTTGCAATCCCTGCAGCTCCACACTGACGGGAGGTCTGAATGGGACACAGCCTAACTAAAGAGGTCATGAACTCTCATGCGGGGACTGACAAGCTAAACTATTACTAAAATCAATAGAAGGTCCGCGTTGATGGAGGTCTGAATGGTCGAGATTATTCTACTAAGGTACAAAAATTAATCTCTTAGTACATGCCATATCCCATTCTGTATGTTCCCTATTTGCCTCTGTCTGATACCATATGTCATACTCGATGTCCTCTATTGTGCACCACCTCATTCCATATGAAATGCTGTACATTACTATTCCACACCACCTCATTCCACATACCAGGCTGTACATTCCTATTCCGCACCACCTCATTCCACATGCCATGCTGTACATTTAATACTCCACACTATCCCAATGCTGTTATTGAATTGGGTTATTCTCTGCGCAAACCTAATAGCCATATATTAAATCACTTAGTTACAGCAATCTGGTGTCATTTCCGGGTAAACACATTCACGTCACAGGTTCCACCGTGACACGTTTCGTCCCGTCCACGTGACATTATCAAAGGGTGTTTACGCCGCCTCGTTCCATATGCCATTATGTACATTCCCTATTCCACACCACCTTATTCCATATGCCACTCTATACGTTCCCTAATCCACATTGCCTCATTCCACACTCCATGATGTACAATTTCTATCCTGCACTGCCTATTTCCATATACAATGCTGTACATTGCTATTCCTCACCACCTTATTCCATAAGCCATGCAGTACATTGCCTTCTCTGCACCTCCTCATTCTGTATACCATGCTGTACCTTCCTTATTCCTCACCTCCTTATTCCAAATTGTTGCTGTTGGGGGTTATTGATGCTACTGCAGGATTTATTGTAGTTGCCGGGGAAGTTGATATTGTTGCTGCTGAAAAAAAATGTCTTTTAAGTTGTTCCAGAAAGAAATTGTTGTACAGTAGGCTTGATTAGAGACACACAGGGATTGATTTACTAAAACTGGAAAGTGCAAAACTATGGGCAGCTGTGCCAATTCACTTCTTACCTCAACTTGTTCAATTAAGCTTTGACAAAAAAACCTGGAGGCTGATTGGTTTCTACGCAGAGCTGTGCCAGATTTTGCACTCTCCAGTTTTTAGTAAGGCTGCTTTGATATACTGAGTCGCTTTACAGGCGCTCTAACGCTAAAAATAGCGCTTGTAAAACGCCTTGAAAAAGCCTCTCCTCTCACTCAAATGTGAAAGCCTGAGGGCTTTCATACTGGAGCGGTGCACTGTCAGGACGGTAAAAAAAGTCCTGCAAGCCGCATCTTTTCAGCGCTGTAGGAGCGGTGTATACACCATTTCTAAAGCGCCCCTGCCCATTTACATCAGTGGGCAGCGCTGCCCGAAAACCCCCCGCAAAAACAAGTGTGAAAGCAACCTAAATCAACCCCACAGTTTTAGTTTTGATATTCAGCACTTATTTTGGTCAACCTATTTACCATGGCATAGGAATACAAAAACGGCACTACCAGCAAAACATTTGGAGCAGCTGGTTGTGCTGGAGTTCAGTCCTACCTGTAGCCTAGCCGTTGTATCATCTTCCTGCTCATCTGTCTCCAATCCTTCCTACCCTGTTACTGGCTGCGGAAGTTGCGACTGATGCCCCTAATGTTACCATTAAGACTGCAGTCAAAACTGTGCAAAATGTTCCTCTGTGGAAGAGGAGGCTTAAAGAACAGATCAGCATAAAAAATACAATTTTAATACATCTCTGCAATACATGCACATTTCCCATGATTTTCCTCTTTAAAGTACTGAAAGTACAGAAAAATACATGCTTACCTGCAAAAAATCCAGTGTGCTTCTAGCTTTCTGGAATAAGTAAACAAAAACAGCACTGCTCACATTGAATCAATATAAGTACATGAATAGTAAATGTACATTTTTTCCACAGTGAAATATAAATATCAATAAATAAAAGTCACTGTGTTCATCAAACGTTAAATATTGTCTACTGTGCTTGTGCTCCAACGAAAATGATATTTCTTTCAAGTGGCACCCAGTGGGCATACTCCACCACCATACAGATGACACACTCACTAGAACAGCTGGACCTTTGTTGCTAAAGGTCAAACCTGCTTGTTTTGAAAGGTTCCAAATGAATATCGCCAGAGCATTAAATCATATGGAAAGGAAGGAAAGATATATTCATAATGTAAATAAAGATTTATATAAAAAAAACTGTTAAAAAACAAAAATACATTCACATGTTAAATGTTAACTGTGCCCAAAGCTTCATGTATGTCAGTGTAACAGAATAAACTACATGAGCACTCAAACCTTTGTCCTACCAGTGCCACTCTCAGCTTCTGTTTCCCAGTGAACTTCCAGTGAATGGGGTGAACAAGATATTAAATGTGCGGTTCTACCACCCATTTCAACACTTTTGACTTTGTTCACTTTCTGTTTTAACTGATAAGACAGTACCTCTGTTGTACTGAAATCCTAGCCTGTATTGTCACCCCTGACAAGGATGCAGGTAAAAGAAAAAAAGTGTTAGGACACGCTGTAGAGGGGGTAAATGTGGGTAACTCTTGGAAATTTACAAGGATCTGAACAGATGGTAGCCCTAACCCAAACCTAACTAAATTAATCAACAACATACTGTATAATCACCTGTAACACTTAAGCCTGCTACGTACCTTAAGTTTTTTCTTCGTTCAACCCAACAGGCTAAAAACAACGCCAAAAATGGAGAGGTCACCATACTAACTAGGGATGAGCTCTGACGTGTTCGCACAGTCCACGTGCAGAGCCCGCCAGGAAGTCTGCACGGCACTGCGCTAATCACAGGCAGGGAGACATATTCCTGATGCTCGGCTGCAGAGATCGGGAAATGTCTCCCTGCCTGTGGTTAGCACAGCAGCGTGTAAACTTCCTGGTGGGATCTGCATGTGGACTGTGCGAACACGCCGGAGCTCATCCCTAATACTAACTATTACTTTTTAGTTGCCTCCCCTTTTTATACTCGGTTAACACACAGTCAGCTTTTTCTTCCCCTCTCCAGTCATGTGATATGTCACATGACGAGGGTAGAGAGAATAAGAAGAGAAGTGTGCCCTCTGCTGGAGAGAGAAAAAAAAAGCCTAAATCCTTTCCTGCCACAGCCGGCAGCTCTTCTTGTGACAGGAGTGAATCACTTCTGTCAGTGATGGAGAGGCCCAAGCAGCTTAAGCCCTCCCTTAATACGCCAGCCGGGTCAGGTGGCTCTGCCCCTCCCTCCTCCTGGCCTTGCCTTGATTTCTCCACACACACACAGACTTCACAGCCCTGACTACGATCCTACAGCCGAGCTGCAGGTGACAAGTTACTCACTGTTGCCTGCACTTCCTGGAAGCAGATAGAGGTGGCAGCAGAGCCCGTGGTCACGTTAATCAATCCTGGAAAGTGGAATTTGTATTTATCAGATAGGAGGGAGATTTCATTGAGGAGATTAGAGCGGGGAGGGAGCCGCACACAAGCAGTGATGGTTGGTGGGGGTCAAGTCAGGATTCCCGCTTACAAGTCTCATTTAAATGCTCCGCTCCTGGAGTCTTGGTACCCCACCACAGTAAAGGAACTCAAGGGCCCAGTCACAAGTGGGACCTTTGTGACCCTGGTAGTTCCGCCAACCAATCTTTCTGGGAGTTAAATTCATTCAAACATATACCTGATCCCAGGTCCTAAAGAAGCAGGGTCCCTTGTGAAACACGTTGACATTACAACTTGATCCCAAGACTTTGCATATACAAAGCTTTGAAAGGCTAATCTGTATGGGGGGAAAAAAAAGATTTTTAATGGATATGTCCAAAATAAAGTGTTTGAATTTTAGAGCTGTGCTCTTACATCTGTTATACACCCTGGGTGGTACAATTTAAGTCCCAGATTTGTTCTACATCTATCTTTATAGATTATAGGAATGATACCCCCAAGGGCAGTAATTAACTGTATACCCCATCCCCATATACAATAGGACTTCCTGCTGAACTGGTCTATATTCAGATCGTGTGTACGCAGCATTGGAGTAAAACATGCCATTCCTCGTGCTATCCTATCTACTAGTAACCTTGCACAGAGGCCTTTGTAAGATTCTTTTATCTTATTCTCTCATGTTAAAGAGCTCTAGCAATCACCACACAGCAGCTGTGAAGACTCTGTGTAACATCCGCTTAACTTACTTTATTTTGTATGTAATTTTTTTTTTATCATCCATTCTTTTCCCATCAGCTGGAATTTTTCTTTCTTTTAGTAAATGTAATGCACTGATTCAACCGAGAAGCGACGATTCGCGGCGCACTTCCGCGTTCCAAGCTGAAACGCACTACGGCGCCAGGCGATGATGTCATTGCGCGAGCGCCGTATGCGTTCCAGCATGGAACGCATTACGCCGCTGAAAGCGCCTGTTATTACAGGTAACAGGTGGCGCGACGGCGCCTGTTACATGCACACATTTGCCTTGGTATTGTTTCTTGAGCCCTCACCTGTGTTCGCTAACCTGTTATCCTGTATCCTGTGATCCTGTGACCCTGTATCTGTTCTTAAACCCCTGCCCTGCTGCCTGATCCCTTCCGCCTGTTCCCCCTGTCTCCTGTTACCCTCTCCCTGTCCTGTCTTGTTCTCAACCCTCTCTGCTTGATCTCCCGTGTATGACCCTGGTTTGTTTACGATTACATTTTACTCCTGTATATACTCTTGGTTTAGGCAGTTATTTATTGTGTGTCACTGGGGTTGGTTGCTGGTTAATCATGGTTTATTATATTGGGGATGCATTTACTTTCCTTATAATAAATTATATTATTTTGACTTTACACATGTTTGGTTCACTCTGTTGCAATCCACACAGTTCTGGTCGCACCAGTCCATGACAGCGAGCTTGAAAAGACACAAGTCCGTCAAGTCCAACCTATGTGTGTGATTGTATGCCCGTATTAAATTGTATATCCCTGTATTTTGTGGTCGTTCAGGTGCTTATCTAATAGTTTTTTTTTTAATATAGATGCTCCCCGATCCGCGCTGAAACAACTGTTTGTATAAGAGAATTTAACATGCTAACCACTCTGATGAGGCGTACACACGATCATTTTGCGGGTGGTAAAAAACAAAGTTTTTCAGGCTCTAGAAGAAAAGTTTTTTTCAACTTGATCATTAAAACGGTCTTGCCTACACACGATCGTGAAAAAAAAAATGCTCTAGCGAAGCGCGGTGACGTACAACACGTAGGACGGCACTATAAAGGGGAAGTTCCATTTGGATGACGCCACCCTTTGGGCTGCTTTAGCTGATTTTGTGTTGGTAAAAGACGATTTGCGCTTTTCTGTCTGTTACAGTGTGATGAATGTGCTTACTCCATTACGAACGGTATTTTTACCAGAACGAGCGCTTCCGTCTCATAACTTGCTTCTGAGCATGCGTGGATTTTTCACTTCGTTAAAGCCTACACATGACCATTTTTTACAACCCGAAAAACGACAACGTTAAAAAGGTCGTGAAAAAATAGAGCATGTTCGAATATTTTTTTGCCCGTTTTTCAGAACCCGAAAAATGCTCTGAAGCCCACACACGATTAGTTTTTAATGACATAAAAAAAAAACGTAATTTTTTACAACCCAAAAAATTATCGTGTGTACGCGGCATCACAGTAAAGAACCCTCTACACAGTTTAAGGTTAAACCGCCTTTCTTCTCGTTTTAGTGAATCTATAAAATTACCTTTCGCAGAAAAGCTTTATCCATATTGTGGGGGTCTCCAGTACGGCATTTATACATTGAAATCATATCCCATCTTAAGTGTCTCCTCTCCAGAGAGAAGAAGTACAGTGCTCTTAACCTTTCCTCATAACCAAGGTCCTCCAGACCCTTTATTAGTTTTGTTGCCCTTCTCTGCACTCTCTCTAATTCCAGCACATCCTTCCTGAGGACTGGTGCCTAGAACTGGACAGCATACTCCAGGTGCAGAGTCCTGTAGAGTGGGAGAATTATCGTTTTATCTCTACAGTTAATCCCCTTTTTAATGCATCCCATTGGCTTTGCTTGCAGCAGTTGGCATTGCATGCCATTGCTGAGCCTGTCATCTACTAGGACCCCCAGGTCCTTTCCCATCCTAGATTCCCCCAAAGGTTCTTCCCCTAGTGAGTATATTGCATTCATATTTTTTTTCAAATGCATTACCGGTATTTAAAATGTTTCTACATTACAAGGTTCCCACATCCTGCAGAAAAGTTATTGCCCTGCTTTTAAATATTGGTGCTACGTTGGCTTTTCTCCAATCAGCAGGTACCATTCCAGTCAGTAGACTATTTATAAAAATTAGGGGCAATGGTCTGGCAATTACTTGACTGAGTTCCTAAGGACCCTCGGGTGCAAGCCGCCTGGTCCCGGTGACTTATTAATGTTAAGTTTTTCAAGTCTATTTCTAATTCTGTCCTCTGTTAGACATGCAGGTGCTTTCTTTTGACACGTCATGAGGATAAACATTGCATTTTTGGTTACTGAAGCCCCCCGATTCCCTTGTGAAGACTGAGTAGAAGAATAAATTCAAAACCTTTTCCATCTCTCCATCCTTAATAACCAGATTCCCTACATCATTCTCAATATATTCTGACCTCCCTTTCTTGCTATTTATGTACTTAAAGAATTTCTTGGGATTTTTTTTTACTCTCCTCCGCTATGTGCCTTTCGTCTTCTATCTTAGCCACCCTTACATTTCTTATTGCATTCTTTGTAAAGTTGGATGATCCCTCGGCCTTGTATTTTTTGCTTTGCTTTTATATGCAGTTTTACGTTGGAGTTAAGCCACCCAGGACTTTTATTAGCTCTTTTAAATGTATTTCCCATTGGGATCCACTGGCTAATACCCTTATGTAATATGCTTTTAAAGCATACCCATTTTTCCTCCATGTTTTGTTCCTAAGAGTATATCCCAATTTGTATCCTCTAGCAAGGATCGTAGTTTAGGGAAGTTGGCTCTTTTTAAATTCAGTGTCTTTGTATTCCCCTTATGTTTCTTATTTGTGTGATTTAAACTAAAACAAATTGAACTGTGATCGCTATTTTCTAAATTGCCCTGTATTTCCACATCCGTGATCAGGTCTTTATTGTTGGTAATCAGTAGGTCTAGTAACGCTTTGTTTCTAGTTGGTGCATTTACCTTCTGACCCATGAAATTGTCCTGCAAGACATTCAGTAACTGGCGTGCCTTAGATGAATGCGCAGTTCCTTCCACCCAGTCTATGTCTGGATAAATAAAATCCCCCGTTATAATGACACTTCCCATTCTTGCCGCTAATCCAAATTGTGATAGGAGGTCCACCTCCGCCTCTTCCCTCTGGTTAGGGGGCCTATAGCATACTCCCAGTATTACTTTCCCCTTAGTTTCCTTCCTTTGTAGCTCTACCCATAAGGATTCCACCTCCTCCCTTGCTCCCTTAGTGATGTCATCTCTCACATTCACTTGTACATAATTTTTGATATACAGGCATACCCCTTACCCTTTTTTACCCTCTCTCTCTCTGTGATATAGGGGATATAGGGAATACCCTTGAATGGTTGCCAGCCAATCATGAGATCTGTCGAACCAAGTCTCTGTAATTCCTACAAAATGCAAATCTTCCTCATACAACAGTAGCTCTAGTTTTGCCATCTTGTCCGCCAAACTCCTGGCATTGGTGAACATGCCACGTAGTTAAGACCAGTCACATCCTATCTCCTTATTGGGTGCTCTGGGGTTGCAAATATGACTTGTTACTATACTTACCTTGGGTCTAGGTGCTTTAGTGCCTAGTTTAAAAGCCCCTCTAAATTTTTGGCAGATCTGCACCCTCCTCATTTAGGTGCAGTCCGTCCCTTTTAAAGAGCTAGTAACTGACTGAGAAGTCTGCCCAGTTCTCCAGGAACCCAAACCCCTCCTTTCTACACCAGCTATATTTTATCTTTAAGAATGAAGCATGCAATGCTGAGCACTTTTTACAAGCAGGAATACTAAGATGCAAATGTACCAAGGGACTCCCAGTTCTAAGAATAGAAGGAATCGCATCTATTTTTGCCCTTCCCTCATTAGAGATGTTTTTTCTTGAAGCTAGCTAATGCAATTGATTTGAACAATACATTTCAGAATAATAGATCAGACTATAACATCTGATTGGTAGCTGTAGGTTACAGAACATCCAGCTGTGTGTACTGTGTTGTTAAGTAATGCCTTGTAAAACGATCAGAATTTCTGATGAAAAAAGTCTGACGGAATTTTTTCATCGGATATTCCGACCATGTGTGTGCCCCATCGTAGTTTTTTCCTTTGGAAATTCCGACGGACTTAGAAAGAGAACATGTTCGGAAATTCTGTTCGTCTGTATGGAACCCGCGACGGGGAAAAAAACACGCATGCTCAGAATCAAGTCGGTGCATGCTCGGAAGCATTGAACTTCATCTTTCTCAGCTCGTCGTAGTGTTGAACATCACTGCGCTCTTGACAGTCGGAATTTGGTGTGACGGTCTGTATGCAAGATGGCTTGAACGGAATTCCGTTGGAAAAATCCGTCTGAGTTTATCCCAACGGAAATTCCGATCGTGTATACAAGGCATTAGACTTTAAATAGGACATTAGGGGATTCAAAATGACATATCCACCATGCCTTAAGTCCTTGAGACTAATCTCTAATCTCTGAATCTCTTGCTAATCTTCTAGAAATATGTACAAAAAAAAATACTTTTTTTTTCTTTTACAATATAGTGGAATACCCGTGTGGGTGAGATTATTCACATGCTTGTAGTTACATTCTTGTTTTAAATTGTTTTTTTTTTAGTATGGTGAACCACTAATAAACAAAGTAATTAGGAATAAGGCCTGAGAACTAAAGTGAATGATTAAAAGTGGAGAAATATGTTCACATTTATTTTACGTTTTCCATAAAGTTAATTAGTCTGCTAGTTATATCCAGAATCTGTGTTGTGAAATATTAATAATAACCTTAATTGATGCTGACCAAAACCATTTCTTTTAGTTGGCCCTGGATAAGGAATTAATTGACTTCGGCATGCATGTCATTGGAGAGACAGCGACACTGACTGTGACATTAACAAATCAAGGAGCTCTCGGGACAAACTTCCATGTTAGGCCATTGACTCAGACTAACAACATAGGAAAGACACCTGTAGATGTCTTCTCTGAGCAAATGGTAAGTAATTAATAAAGCATAACAGAGCAGCTGTGAGCAAGAAGTAAAATCCTTCAATGCTCATGCAATCTGCTGACTTTATTTCAGTTTAAGTTTAAATAACATCCCTATAATCTCTCAGCCTCATGCTATGCAACTTTTCTGCTTACAACCAGATTCACACCATGTGTTTTACTGTGACATACAGTGACACAAAAACTGTGGTGCTGTCCATTGAATTGCAGGACACCCCAGCCTACATTCCCAAGGCACTACAGTGGACCTACATTTTAGCACACCATAACACATAGTAAACCGTGAAAGGAAAAATAGTGCATTTAAAGGTCCTTGGTTGTGCGTTGGCACCCCTTTTAAAACAAATGGGTTGCCTTATCCCAGCTAACGTTAATGCATGTGGTAACTTGCTGCAAAGATTTAAACCTGGCTTCCAAGGGACTGCTATTTGAAATGAACATTTAATGTAAATTTTTTTCTGAATGATTGCTACATATCTACAATGTGGCTTTTCTAGAATTCACATAATAGTATGGTTTGCCCATTAAAGACCTATTCCATACCAAACACAGCATTTGTTTCAATTCAAAGTTATGAGTGAATTTGGTAACATAAAATTTAAGCCGCGATAATGTTTATTTTTTTTTTTATTTACAGATAACTCCATTTTCGCCTGATCTCATACCTAGAGACACAAATACCTCTGTCTCCATGAATTCCACAAAGCAGGAACATTTAGAAACTTTAGACTATAACCAAACAGAACCTGCAAGAGAAGAAACAACTCTACCAGATGAGGGACCCAGAAGTGCTAATCTACAAAACGAAATAAACATTGGTAGGTTAAAGGAGTTCTATGGTCACAGCATACACTTTCATTTTTTTAACATCAGCATTGTAATAGTAATGCAAACAATAGTTATTTTTGACAATCCAGTATAAGCTCACCAGAAAAAAAATCTAAGGATTACAGGCCTATGGACAACATATGCCATGGTACATTGCTGCCTGCAAGTAGTAATTACTGCACTGACTCTACCTCCCAAAACTGATCTCAGCGTCTCTGTAGTTCAGAAGGCAGTCTCTGTGAAATGTGTGACACAGCAGTTCATAAACACAGGGCATAGTGGATACATGTCACAGAATTCAAGGAAGTATATGTGTGAGGATCTTCACAAAGTTTACAAACTTCAAGATCATTCAGAATAATAAGAATAGGCTTAAAATAGTTGAAATTCGATGTGAAAATGTATGGAATGATTTTAAATGTTGACCAAAGATGCACTTTAAATTACAATTACCAGCCTCTTTCCAGAAATGCAATATAAGTCATATTTTTATGGCTGCCTTGTGTTCCCACTTGAGGATATGTCTGTGACACCAGTGACCAGGACAGGAAACGGAGAGATCTCCCTAACGAAGATATAGATAGCAATAAAACCTATCAGAGGTTCCAACCCAATCAAAACTAGAAAAATATGTTCTGGCAAGGTTTTAAATTCTAGAATTGAGAATTCTCCTGGTCAAATGAAAGCAACCAATGCATTTCTCTCTTGAGGGGGTTACTGTAAACTTCTAATGCAACCAGTGTCATTATGTAATTACTTTAGAAATCCATCCATACAGCAAGGGAGAATAATCCTTAAAGGGTAATTCCACTTTCGTGCCGGAGAAAAAATAGGAAATCAAGAAAAAAATATATAGCTTATACAATTGTGACACATTTGAAAGAAGCAGAGATTTCCCCACGGGGCTTTTTAGCAGCAAAAAGCGAGTCAGAGGTTTTGTAAAAAAGATCACTGATTTTATTATGAAAGAACAATTGAGTCTAAGGCCCCGTACACACCATAGAATCCATCCGCAGATAAATCCCAGCAAATGGGTTTCAGCGGATAGATCCTATGGTGTGTACACGCCAGCGGATCTTTTTCCGCGTATATATCTCCCCTGGGATGGATTCCAGCAGATCGGATATTTGCTGACATGCAGAACATATCCATCTGCTGGAATCCATCCCAACAGATGGATCCGCTGGTCTGTACAGACTCACCGGATCCATCCGTCCGAAGGGATCCCCCGCATGCGTCGTAATGATTCGACGCATGCGTGGAATTCCTTATATGACAGCGTTGCGCACGTCGCCGCATCATAATCCCGGCGACGGCGCGACACGTCATCGCCAGAGGATTTCGGCGCGGATTTCAATGCGATGGTGAGTACACTCCATCGCAGAGAAATCTGCTGAAATCCTCAAGAGGATTTATCCGCGGAAACGGTCCGCTGGACCGTATCCGCGGATAAATCCTCCCGTGTGTATGGGGCCTAAGGCGTATACAGAAGTTAAAATATAAGCTCTGGTATATACAAGCGAGACAATTATTGACTAAGAAAAAGTATACATCAAGAGGTATTTCACTGTTGAAATTGGTGTTTACACCATCCGATGTATGGAAATGTCCCAATGCATTTCGACCTGTTGGGGTTTGGGTCTTTTTCAGGGGGTTCTTAAATTTCTACAAATACATCAAGAGATGACAGGTTTTAATATCCTCCATGTCATAATCTACGGTATCCAATACAGTCATATTTCATAAATGTACATTATCATTCGTTCTATTTCATAATTGCTGTGTATATACCCTTTTCTGTCAGAAGTGGATTGCTTAGACAAAGACTTCATTAAAAACCAAAAGATCCCCTCAAAAGCGATCCCTGACCTCACTGATGATGATTCCACTCCCCCAGCTCCAGGAGGACAACCTCAGTCTGTGGGTCTTATAAGTGGGTCACACAATGATAGGCCCCTCTCGGAGGGAACGCATGGGCAAGTACACCTGAAAATTAAAATTATATATAATATTAACATGTCGGAAAGTAAGGGCAGGCTTTAGAGGATACTACAGGAGGGAAAATACCCCCTCTCTGTGCTGCTGGGTGCAACTGATCTCCCATTATATTAATATTCTATTTGTACTCATTCTCAGTGCGGAGACCGGTCAGCTCATATCCGGTCCCGTGCACATGGTAACAATCCATTTAATGTATGATAGATTCTTTTCATTTTATTTTTATGTTCTATATTTTTTATTTATTTTTTATATTTTTACAATGTTCAACTTTATATTTAACAGGTAATAATGCATTATTAAAAAATGGTGGTGTTCATAAATGATCTGTAGATCGCCATGGTGAGGTGTTGGTGAGTGTGTCACCTCTCGTGTGGTGGTAGAAAATTATATAAGTGCAATGCATCAAATAGATGCATCTCATATAATTGTATGTGAGTGTGATATATTTCATAAAAAGGAAAGGGGGTGAAAAGAATTAAATAAGCAAAATTGTGACACAAGTTTAAATTTTTTTGCTTGCAGTTTTCTTGTCGGGAAAACTGCTATGGAGCATACACACGGCCGGTTTTCCCGACCAGAAGAAAACATGGCCGTTTTCCCGTCGGGAAAACCGATCATGTGTACGAGGCACAAAGGGATGCAGACCCTGCAGATTTCCTCATTATAGCCCTGCAGGTGCACACCTAATAGATATATATGAAACCACTCCCTCTAGACTCACTCATCACTAATGCCCCGTACACACCATCACTTTATGTGATGAAAAAAAATTACGTTTTTAAAAACGTCACTTTAATTGACCGTGTGTGGGGGAAAACGTCGTTTTATGTCTTCTAAAAAACGACCAAAAAAAAATTGAAGCATGCTTCAATTTCTATGTGTCGTTTTTCAAAACGTCAACTTTTACTTCACAGAAATTGACTGTGTGTAGCAAAAAACGTAGTTTAAAACGACGTTTTTTCATCCATGCATGCCCAGAAGCTACTTATGAAGCGAGCTTCAATGGAAAAATGTGGTGGAACGTAACCTCGCTTTGCTAGAACATTGTGAGAAAAACGATGGTGTGTAGGCAACTTCGTCTTTGAAAATTTAAGTTTCAAAAACATCATTTTTTACTTCACAGAAAATGTCGTTTTTTTTCATCACATAAAGTGATGGTGTGTACGGGGCATGAGGCTCAAAGGAACACACATGGATTACTTCAGAATCACAAAAGGTAGGAATCTGCAACAAAGGTTGTTATAATCGTTGCAAAGTACATAGATCACCCAGAGGGGAATTTTTTTTCTCACCAAAAGTGGAGTTACTCTTTAACCACTTAAGCCCCGGACCAAAATGTAGCTAAAGGCCCAGGCCAGGTTTTGCGATTCGGCACTGCGTCGATTTAACAGACAATTGCGCGGTCGTGCGACGTGGCTCCCAAACAAAATTGACGTCCTTTTTTTCCCACAAATAGAGCTTTCTTTTGGTGGTATTTGATCACCTCTGCGGTTTTTATTTTTTGCGTTATAAACAAAAATAGAGCGACAGTTTTGAAAAAAATGCAATATTTTTTACTTTTTGCTATAATAAATATCCCCCAAAAACATATATAACATTTTTTTTTCCTCAGTTTAGGCCGATACGTATTCTTCTACCTATTTTTGGTAAAAAAAATCGCAATAAGTGTTTATCGATTGGTTTGCGCAAAATTTATAGCGTTTACAAAATAGGGGATAGTTTTATTGCATTTTTATAAAAAAAAAATTTTTTAACTACTATTGGCGGCGATCAGCGATTTTTTTCGTGACTGCGACATTATGGCGGACACTTCGGACAATTTTGATACATTTTTGGGACCATTGTCATTTTTACAGCAAAAAATGCATTTAAATTGCATTGTTTATTGTGAAAATGACAGTTGCAGTTTGGGAGTTAACCACAGGGGGCGCTGTAGGAGTTATGTTTCACCTAGTGTGTGTTTACAATTGTAGGGGGGTGTGGCTGTAGGTCTGACGTCATCGATTGTGTCTCCCTATAAAAGGGATGACACGATCGATGCTACAGCCACAGTGAAGCACGGGAAAGCCGTGTTTACATACGGCTCTCCCCGTTCTTCAGCTCCGGGGAGCGATCGCGAGGGGGTGGCTAGAAACGAATAGCCGCCCCCTCATCCCGGATCGCTCCCAGACGATTTCCGACCGCCGCATGTACCGGGGGGGGGGGGTCCCGATCGGACCCCCGTCCCGCGGAAAGGCAGGGACATACATGTATGCCCATCTGCCTGTACGTGCCATTCTGTGGACGTATATGTACATGCGGCGGTCGTTAAGTGGTTAAAGTGGATGTAAACCCTCACATATACCTAGTGAAATGAACAGCCTCAGATGATGCACAGGGATGAAAAAAATATCTCTACATAACTTTTACATGTATATCTGCTGTCTTCCGCTTTATATACTGCTTAGAACGTTCAGATTGCGTTAAAAGTTTTTCTCCTCCCGGTCAGCACTGCAGTGAATCC
Organism: Rana temporaria; assembly: GCF_905171775.1. NCBI lineage: Eukaryota > Metazoa > Chordata > Amphibia > Anura > Ranidae > Rana > Rana temporaria. Next base: position 103,165,376 of record NC_053498.1, on the reverse strand, counting down.
TGGGCATACAGCCAAGACAGCTGATTGGGGGGGAAAGGCACATACCACACATCTCATAAGTAGAGACTTTCAGAGCTGATCGTTGAATAGTTCATCTATTTATAGAATCCTCCCCAACACAAAACTCTGGCTGCAAAACTCTTCACCAGAGCTTCACCGGTTGCCATTGGAGTCCTCTTCCACTCCTCTATGATGACATCTTGGAGCTGGTGGATGTTAAAGAGCTTGCGCTCCTCCACTTTCCATTTGAGGATGCCCCACAGATGCTCAATAGGGTTTAGGTCTAGAAATATGCTTGGCCAGTCCATCACCTTTACCCTCAGCATCTTTAGCAAGGCAGTGGCTGTCTTTGAGGTGTGTTTGTGGTCGTTATCATGTTGGAATACTGTCCTGCAGCTCAGTCTCCGAAGAGAGGGGATCATGCTCTGCTTCAGTATGTCACAGTACATGTTGGTATACATGGTTCCCTCAATTATAGCAAAGTGTAATTTCTTCAGTGTTGTCACATGAAAAGATATAATAAAATATTTACAAAAATGTGAGGGGTGTACTCCCTTTAGTGAGATACTTTGTGTGCCCAGCTCAAATTTAATGAATCGGGTTTACATCCGCTTTAACACTACCTAGTGAGCATTGCATTGCAGCTGTGCTAAAATCAAAAATGTACACACTTTACCTTATCCCAAGCTCTATGTAATTTATTATAGCTAGAATGTCACAGAGCACCTAACAGGGTGGGAGAATTGTTTACTGTAGCAGTCTCCAAATAACACAAAACCAGTTGGTGGTTTAAAGTATATCTTAAGCCACAACTATGTGCTCTAGTTTTTGATAGAGTAGTGAAAGTTTAGAACCACTGTCAGGTTTTTATTGCTATCAGTGCCCGTGCTCTGGAGATTTCCCCTCCCTGTTGGTCCAGTTGATTACAGCACAGAAAAAGATGGGAAGCGAGAGGTAAAGGGAAACTGGAACACTGGGGGGTTATTTACGAATAGTAAATCCACTTTGCACTACAAGTGTACTGCAAGTGTACTTGGAAGTTCAGTTTTCTGTAGATCTAAGGGGGACATGCAAGGAAAATAAAAAACAGCATTTTAGCTTGCACATGATTGGATGATAAAATCAGCAGAGCGTCCCCTGAGATCTACAGCGACTGCACTTCCAAGTGTACTTGTAGTGCAAAGTGGATTTGCCCTTCGTAAATAACCCCCACTGTGTTAGGGTTCTGGTACCACATCAAACCAACTACAACTTCATCTAAAATGAAATGATAAAAATGGCTTTGGATATACTTTAACCACTTCAGCCTTGGAAGGTTTTATCCACTTCCTGACCAGGCCATATTTTGCGATACGGCACTGCGTTGCTTTAACTGACAATTGCGCGGTCTTGCGATGCTGTACCCAAATAAAATGAATGTCCTTTAGGTTTCTTTTGGTGGTATTTGATCACTGCGGTTTTTATGCGCTATAAACAAAAAAAATACTGACCATATTTCCTGTTGCTATAATACATATCCCCAAAAAAATGTCTTCATCAATTTAGGACAATATGTATTCTTCTACGTTTCTTTGGGTAAAAAAATATCCCAATAAGCATATATTGATTGGTTTGTGCAAATGTTATAGCATCTACAAAATAGGGGATTGATTTAGGGACCTTTTAATTGTTTATTGTTTTTAATGGTAATGGCAGCGATCTGCGTTTTTAGCGGGTGGACAAATCTGGCCCCAAGTGACACTTTTTGGTGACCGGTGACACCAATACAGTGATCAGTACTAAACAAAATGTTTAGTGATCAAGGGGTTAAACGTGTTCCCTGAGAGGTGTTTCTAACTGTGGGGGGAGTGGATTCACTGGAGGAAAAAAGAGGTTGTGATTCAGCTTAGATGAAACATGATCTCACTTTTTTCCTCTCTGACAGAGCAGCGGTGTGCTTTGTTTACATCAGCTCACCACTGCTTTGTGTCTCCTGTCAACGATCGACGAGTCGTGGTAGCCATCGTGGCCGCCGGACCCGCTGATTGGCTCCCACTCTGTCCAATCACAGTACAGGTACGTAATTTTGCACTCCCGGGCCACCCTGCCACAGTAAATGTACGTGGAGCGATCCGGAAGTAGTTAAGAGAAGTACCTTATGGCCAAATCTGTTTTGGCCATACTTCTCTTGTGGATCAGAGGAGTGCCCTTACTTTTTTTTCTTCTGTCACCAGCGTCCGATCATAATGGGCTATTGCCCGCTATAGGCTGACAGAGCATGATCCACCTAGTTGCCTGGTTGACAGCTGGTTCCAACTCTCAGCACATGGCATAGAGCTGGAGCCAGGTGCACCTGCCCTCTCCACATCTTGTTGTTTCAGTGAGCACTGCCAGAGCAGATTGGAGAGCAGTGACTGACAGTCACTGCTCTCTGCTGTGAGCAGACTGTTTTAGAGCCAATGTGGAACAGTTGCAGCATAGAGGTGAGTATTGATGTTATTTTTTATTTGTTTTTGCCAATACTTCTCCTTTCACTCTGCAGCATAATAATACAATATGTGTGGACTAACTTTGGTATCTCTCAATTTTTGGATGTGTATCCATTGCAAGCTTTAAGTTTCCTTTAAAGCAGACACGGCTTCCTGAAACTGACTGAATGTTTGTTTGTAGAATATGTCAATGGGGAACCCCCTGTTGCTGTGGAAAACACACACAGTGGAGATGAACATCTGTATGGAGACACTCAGGAAGAAACCGCAGATATCAAGCTGGGTGAGGTATGTGTTCAAGGATAACTGCCAGAAACCCTTATGGTAGACTGCTGTATTATGCATATCAGTTTGAGAAATAATAAAAAGCCACAGAACTTTGGTACCTGATTTTTTGTACCTTGGGTATAATGCAAAACCTTCCATGGATATTTTTTTTGCCATTGATGTAAATGAAATATACAGATTTTTTTATAAGACTACTACAGGCTAAAATAGAGGGCAAAATAAATAAAACTGGAATATAATCTCTATGTTTAATGCTATGCTTTATAAACTGAATGTCATGGATATATCAGAAGTATACAGTATATTTGTAAAATAATAATTTTAATCAATGGAAATACATATTAAACATGGTTTATAAGCATGTAAACGTAAAGTGGAGTTTCCATCCCAATTTTCTTTTCATTATTGTGCTCATTAGACCTTAAAAAGTAAAAAAAATAATATATATGTTTTTTTTACTCATCTGGAAATGCCTGTTGCTTTGCAGTCCCACAAAATCTGCCTTTGAAACCATCTAGAATTCTGACATCATCTCCCTCTAATGCTCCTGGGAAATGTGTGTCATAATTTCCCAGGATGCAGTGCGCTGTCCAATTATTACTCCCCATCCAAGACTTCCAGGAAGTAAGTGCTTGTAGGATTCACAATGCCCACAAGCAAAATGACAACGGTGTAGACATAGTTTTATAACCTATCTTTTTTGAATATCTATGCGGATCGGCGGCGGATTGTAAAAAAGTAAGTGACCGGATTTATATTATAAAAACGCATGATGAAAGGACATACATTTAAAAAATGCTAATTGTGGTTGGAACTCCGCTTTAAAAAAAACTCTCCAAAACATTAAACATACAGAACATCTAGTGTACTTTTGTTTAATTAATAAGTTCACCTTTTAAAAAAATAAATGCATTTTAAAGGTGAAAAAAATTTGCATATTTTTTTTTCTACTAGGAGCCTGAAAAGCATTGCATCTGTGGTCAGCGTGCCATGTAGGACTCCTGCAGACTTGTCAGTGTATCTGTCTGCTTGTGCCTCGTATGAGCTGTCAGTTGCACTCTGACAGGAAAAAAAAATGAGCTCCCCGAGTGCTCAACAATGCCCTGGTAGTTCATTTAGAACTTCAAACCAATAGCCGCAAGGGATGCCGGCACTTGCAGTCTCCAAATCACAGAACTCTTGAATAAATGAGGCGGGCGGAGCCCCACACTGTTGCATTTTTTTTAAATAGTGACAGCGAGCGGGAGTAGAAGATCCCCCGCTTGCTATCCCTAGATGCAGCAGATCTCGGAGATGCTGCAGGAGTGGGAACATGTTACACATTCCACCATAAAAACAGGTGGAACATATAACATGTTCCGAAAGGTGAACTTATCCTTTGAATAAGGGATAACTGCCTGCGTGCTTGTTAGCAGCCTGTGTATTCTGGTGAGAGGAAGGAGTCTTTGGGCCAGATCCACATACAATTGCATCGGCGTAGCGTATCAGAGATACACTACGCCACCGTACCTTACCTGGCGTATATTCGAATCCTTAGCGAGTTCGCGCCTTAAGTTACGGTGATGTAGTGTATTTCTGGCGGCGGATTTGAAATTGGGCGGGTTGGGGGCGGGTTTCATTTAAATGAAGCGCGTCCCCGCACCGAATGAACTGCGCATGTGTCGTCACAAAATTTCCCGCGTGCATTGCACTAAATGACGTCGCTAGGATGTCATTTTTTTAACTTAGACGTGAGTTACGTCCATCCCTATTCACGGACGACTTACGCAAAAAAAAAAAAATTCAATTTTCGACGCGGGAACGACGGGCATACTTAACATGCCAATTCTATGTATACGCCGCAAAAAATACCAGCTTTAACTATACGCCGGAAAAAGCCGACTACAGACGACGTTCGAAAATGCGACGGCCGCGCATACGTTCGTGGATCGTCGTAAATCGCTAATTTGCATACCCGACACAGAAAACGCCACCCAGCGCACGCCGAAGTATTGCATCTTAGATCCGAAGGCGTACGAAGACGTACACCTGTCGGATCTAACCCAGAAGCCCTCGTATCTTGTTTTGAGGATTCAAAACAAAGATACAATGCGGGAATTTTGAAATTATGCGGCGTATCAATAGATACGCCGGCGTAATTTCTTTGTGAATCTGGCCCTATGACTCCCCTCCATGCCATGGTCTGTCTGTGGTAGAATTTGCCTGCTTTTCTGGTCTGTTTTATAGTGGAGCTGTCAACCAAGCTCCAGAAAGAAGTTGTTCTTGTTTGGAATAATCCACCTGTTGGCTGCATGTAGTAAATATGCATTATTGATGTGTGGTATTTCATGTTATGTCTAAAACTTTAAAAAAAAGTCACAGTAACTTTGCAAGCTACAGATCACTGACAATGCTAATCAAATCATTCACCTCCCAGTATCTTCTTCTCAGAATCATTGTTTTATGCTGTATTTGTTTTGTCTACTGTAATCCTTTTTTTTTAGGAAAGAGATGGAAAGATAGCACCTTTTACTTCAGTGAGAATTCCAATTATATTCACCCCAACATTCCCAGGAAAAGCAAGTGCATTGTTTGAGATCACTTTTGATAATCAAAGTTGTAAAGCTGTAAGTATTTTATATTTATAATGGTACTTTGTAAAAGTGGAAGCAAGACTTTAGTTCATTTTGCAACATCAAGTGGTCTGGAATATGACATTTAGTAATGCCGCGTACACACCATCACTTTATTTGATGAAAAAAAACGACATTTTTAAAAACGTCAATTTAAATGACCGTGTGTGGGGGAAAACGTCATTTTATGTCTTGTGAAAAACGGCAAAAAAAAATTGAAGCATGCTTCAATTTTATGTGTCATTTTTCAAAACATCGTTTTTTGTTTCACAGAAATCGACCGTGTGTAGCAAAAAACGACATTTAAAACAACGTTTTTAAACCTGCCCATGCCCAGAAGCTAATTTTGAAGCGAGCTTCAATGGAAAAAAGTGGTGAACGTAACCTTGCTTTGCTAGAGCATTGTGAAAAAACGATGGTGTGTAGGCAACGTCGTTTTTGAAAATTGAAGTTTCAAAAACGTCATTTTTTACTTCACAGAAAATGTCGTTTTTTTCCATCACATAAAGTGATGGTGTGTACGCGGCATAAGAGCTGAACGCCACTATTTTAGTCAAGAAGTTTGGTCTGATTACTTCAAAAGCTGGACGCTGATTGAAAAATGACCAGTGCAGGAAGTGTAGGCTGGTAATAGCAGCAGAGAGTTGGATCTTGAGGAATACATACGGTACGTAAGTAGAAGCAGGCACATTTTTTAGTGACAAACCAAAAAGTGCTGGTTTTGGTCACACCTTGCCAATAAACTCTAATATTAAGAAAGTTTAGACCTCACAACCAGCACAATATTCTTTCTTATTACCCCATTCTGGTTCTACTTAAAGGAGCTCCTGCTCATTTTTATGAGCTCTTTCACTAGTTGTGCTCCAGAAACAGGTCTATCTTGGCAAATTAGACACATGTGAGAGGTACATTGAAGCAAGGTTCACAGATAAATATTTGCCCATCTTCCACTTCTTCTTTTAGATTCCTATCATTGCCACTGGAGTGGCTATTGATGTTCCTGTGTATGTTCCAAATTCAAATGTTGATCTGAAGATCTGTACCTTTGATCGTCTGTACCAAGATAGTGTTGTTGTTAAAAACAGGTATGTTAGCTTTATAGAATTAATTTGGTCCAAAAGTTTTGAAATTTATGGTGCTCAGTAGAACCTGTTTAAGAATCTGGGGAACTTAACAGTAATTTGAGGTCCTGATGCACAAGTTGATTGCCTTTGGCCGGTATTGAGCTTTCTATAAAATGAAAGGATTTGAAGTTAAAAAAAACTGTGGGTGTATGAAGAGGGGCAATAGATTAGGCTCCATGTACACGGGACATTTTTACAACTGCTCTTAAATGATTAAACTTGACAGATAGTGATCCACCTTTAAAATGTCAGTTTTGCCACATTTACATGCCGTGTTTTGCCGCGTTTGCATTTTGAAGCGTTTTTTTTAAATGGCCAAAAACTAAAAACGCCTATAAACTAAACGCGAGTTACTCGCGTTTGGCATCTGAAACGTGGAAATCTTCTACATCTGAACCCATTTTTTTGCTTTCAAAGAAACGCTGTTAAACTAAACTGCCTAAAAACGGCAATAAATGAGACTGTGTACAGTCCAACTGCCCCTGAACGTACGTTTAGCAGCGTCCCATGTACATGGGGCCTTACACTATGTGAATTGAAACATTGTTAGTTGGTGGAACATTAATCTGGGACAAATATTTTCAGTGTGGTTGGATTTCGTGAGTTAAATCGCCTGTACCTGAGTTGTCACCTCTTGCGGCCTGCTATGGCCATTATAAGGGTGACAAGATGTTGCTCCAGGCACATCATGCATAACTTAGTTTTGCTTTATTTGCCTTTTGTATTCTGGAACATTTATATCTTTGTGACCATAATGACTGCAGTTTACATTTCATAAGCAATGAAATAATTGATTTACTACTGTAATTGGGGGAATCTGTATTGCTTGTCTTTGAGATTGCATCAATGGAGCAAAGCTAGGCATTTAACTGAGGTTACCTCCCTAACATATTCTGAGCCTGTAATAAAAAGGTGGTGGGTGGGTCAACACACTGACATCTATCCATCTAAACCTAAAGTATGAATCCTTGTATGATCTTTATGTAAAAACTGGGATAGGTAAATATGTTATCCATAGCAACCTGAGACTTCCTATCATTCTTAAACTCACTGAAAAAAAATGACAGCTGTATTCAGATTGGTTTCTTCCGATCATCAAAAATGCGGTGACGTACAACACTACGACAAGCCTAGAAAAATTAAGTTCAATGCTTCCGAGCATGTGTCAAATTGTCTCCGAGCATGAGTGTTTTTTCCGGAATTCCATACAGACGAACGGAATTTCCGAACATGTTTTCTTTCTAAGTCTCTCGGAATTTCCGACAGAAAAAGTCCAATGGGGCATACACATGGTCGGAATATCCGATGAAAAAAATTTGTCTGACTTTTTTTTCATCGAAAATTCCGACTGTGTATACACGGCATTAGAGTGGTGGAGATCTACCTGAACAACATGGGAGAAATCAAAAATCACCAGGCACAACACTAACCTAGCTAAACAATTAAAGGCAGTTTTGAAGAAAAATTGGGGCCAGTTCACTCCTGTGCATTTTCCACGTTTTTCCGGCATGGTGCATTTGGACAGCCCATTCATTTGAATGGGCTGCAAATCACACTGGAATGCAGAAAAAGCAGAAAAACTCCTGTTCTGTTATTGCTAAGCTAATGCATGCATTACTTTTAAAAGTACGCTGCAGCAAACCGCATGGTACTGCAGAACCATGCGATATGGTGCCCACAAATGCAATGCATTTGTGATCTGCATTTGGGGTGCTGTTACCAATACATTGGCACCTGCATGCAGATCGCAAAGGCAGTGTGCTCACCGGCAGTGCGGGAAACGTGCGTGGAATGCACGTTTCCTGCACCACATTATTTTGTGAACTGGCCCTTAGAAAAATATAAGAATACAAATGTCAATGTAAAAATATGAACTTATCCAGGTCAGGAGTAACTAAAGTTTACAGGTCAGGAGTATATAGCGCAGGACCTGGAAATGTATTTCTCCAGCATAAAGATAACAAAGAACAGAGATTTAAGGATGTTGAAACTAGGAGGAATGACGTGCACTAAATATGAAGTGCAGAGCAGCAGTTTAAGTGATTTTAGTAAGGATTTGGATGATTGAGACCACGGGCTAACTGCAAGAAACCATTCATATATGTATTATGCATGAACGCTGTTAATCTACTCGACTTTGATGTCTGCAGAGCAGAGGTTAATACCACCCAAACCCCTCCAACTTAATTGGTGCAAAGAGAGAGGCAAGTGTGCCAATTACAGAGACAGAGAGCTGTACAGAGCTGTAACCTTCCATTATATTAAATATTTCAACTTCATATGTCTGAGTAGCAGCAGCATGAAGATAATCCCCATAAGGAAAGAATCAAAAAATACTTATGGAAAACCATGCTGCACATGAACTGTACACCCTGCAAAGCATTTACAAAGGAGACAATTTAAAAACAAACTGTACTGAGTGGAATATTAAGGATGCCATTGCTGATCTCCTTCTGAAAATACTAGTTATCTTCATGCTATTGACCCAGACAGTACAGAAGCCATTTGACACTACAACCAGATAACTAGTATTTCCACAATAGGTTGGAACAGCAGTCAAAAATAAGCAAGTCTATTAAATAGAAATATGTAGGATGCATTACTGACCATATGTAAATGTTCGTTGCCAGGTAAGTGGTAAAAATAATGTTTATAGCAAAGTCTATATCAAAATATAGAGTAATTCTATTAACTGTTTTAACTATTATTATTTTTATGTATTGTGACAAGTTCGGGAATTTGTAGCTCATTGGTAGCACCATAGGTGTGTGCAGCCTATTGCAGATTAGGGTAAGCACCCCAAAGCTCAAACACACATGCATATTTCTGCAGCCTCAGCTGCACTGGACAGTTAATGAAGGAACTGCAGTCTGCTCACATAATTTGTAATATTGATATTCTGAAGCTTCCCTCCAACCACTATGAATATTATTTTATATATACTGTGATTCTGTATTTGCCAAATATGCTACAGAAATCTCCCTCCACTATGTCTGGCTTCATCCATTTTAACTGTGGGCAGCTGAAGCTGCTGCCTGTTTACTTCCTGGATTTACACAGACACACAGAAGTACACCTCCAGCTCTGCAGCTCTGATTGGCCTTCTTATGACTCATCACCCCTCCCTTCCTCGAAACTCTCACAAATGAGAGAGAGCTGTGCATGATGTCAAAAGCCTATGCTTTTTACCACACAAGAAAGAGGAAGTGGGCTGTATAAGGTATTTACTGGCAGAAAAATGTTTTTTTGCTTTAAGCATAGTAAACACTTACTTATTAAGTAAAACACTTTATTATGCTTCAGCAATGAATGAACACAGTGAGTGAGTATGTTCACTGTGTTCATTTAGAAAAGGAAGGGGCCAGTAAATTACTTATTGTCTAGCTCCTTCCCCTGCTCTCCTTGGTTCAAAATCCTTTGTTGGTAATGACAACTTCAATACGCCTCCTGTATGGAGAAACTAGTCCCATGCATTGCTCAAGGGTGATTTTGTCCCATTCTTCCACACAGTCTTCAAATCTTGAAGGTTCTGTGGGCCTCTTCTATGAACTCTGATCTTTAGTTCTTTCCATAGATGTTCTATTGGTTCAGGTGAAGTCAGGTGATTGGCTTGGCTATTCTAGCAGCTTTATTTTCTTTCTTTGAAACCAATTGAGAGTTTCCTTTAGCTTTTGTGTTTTGGATCATTGTCTTGATGAAATGTCCACCTTTGTTTCATCTTCATTATCCTGGTAGATGGCAGCAGATTTTTATCAAGAATGTTCATTTTTCCATTCATCCTTCAATGACATAGTTTGCCAGTAGCGTATGGTCTTAATCGCCCCCACACCATAATGTTCCCACCTCCAAACTTCAATGTTGGTATAGTGTTCTGGGGTGATGTGCAGTGTCATTTGACCTCCAAACATGGTGTGTTGTATGGTATCCAAAGAGTTCAATTTCGGTCTCATCTGACCACACTATATTCTCCCAGTATTTCACAGGCTTGACTAAATGTTGTCCAGCAAACTTTAGACGAGCTTCAACATGCTTTTTCATCAGCAATGGAGTGTTGTTTGGTGAACATGCATATGGGCCATGCTGGTTGAGTGCATTACCTATTGTTTTCTTTGAAAAAATGGTACCTGCTAATTACAGATCTTTCTAAAGCTATTCATAAGTGGTCCTTGGCCATGGGACAACAGTTCTGGTAATTAATTTCACTCTGTCAGAAATCTTGCAAGGATCACCTGGTCGTGGTTGGTTTATGGGGAAATTATGTTCTTTACACTTCCGGACTATGGCCCCAACAGTGCTTACTGGAACAATAAGGTTGCAAAGGTCTTGAGAGAGCTCTTTGCGTTTACCCATCATGAGATGTTTCTTGTGTGACACTGTGGTAATGAGACTTTTTTATAGATCGTTGGCTGAGACTGAACCAGCTGATATTTGTACTGACAAGGGGCAAGGTTGCTTTATAATTACTGATAGATTTGAGATGGTGTCTTGGCATTCTGTGCCTTTTTGCACCTACCTTTCTTCATATGTTCAATAATTTTTCCCTGTGTCATTCCATTTTATTACACATAACTTGATTTCTGAACTTATTTGTTTTGGTTTCTATGTATGTATGGATTGCATGGGTTGTTACTGACATGTGGTGAAAACTTCATGTCAATAGCACCTTTAGAAATATATTTACCTAGAAAAATGGTAACATGTTCAATATGTATTTTACCCGCTGCATATACAATAATATAAATATATATATACTGCCCCAAAAAATAAAAGGAACACTTTTTAATCAGAGTATAGCACCAAGTCAGTGAAACTCCTGAGATATTGATCTGGTCAGTTAAGTAGCAGAGGGATTTGTTAATAAGTTTCAGCTGCTTTGGTGTTAATGAAATTAACAGGTGCACTACATGGGCGACAGAGAGACCTCCAAAACAGGGATGATTGTACAGGTGGAGGCCACTGACATTTTTTTCCTCTACTCATCTTTTCTGACTCTTTTTCACTAGTTTTGCATTTGGATAGGGTCAGTGTCACTACTGGCAGCAAGAGGCAATACCTGGACCCTATAAAGGTTGCACTGGCAGTCCAACTCCTCCAGGATGGCACATCAATACGTGCCATTGCCAGAAGTTTTGCTGTGTCTCCCAGCACAGTCTCAAGAACATAGAGTAGATTCCAGGAGACAGGCAGTTACTCTATGATAGCTGCACAGGGCTGTAGAAGGTCCTTAACCCATCAGCAGGACCGGTATCTGCTCCTTTGTGCAAGGAGGAACAGGATGAGCACTGCCAGAGCCCTACAAAATGACCTTCAGCGAATGTCTCTGACCAAACAATCAGAAACAGACTTCATAAGGGTGGCCCGAGGGCCCGACGTCCTCTAGTTGGCCCTGTGCTCACTGCCCGACACAGTGGAGCTCAATTGGCATTTTCCCTTGAACACCAGAATTGACAAGACTGCCACTGGCGCCCTGTGCTATTTAAAGATGATGTTATTGAGTTGCTGCAATAAAAATTCAGCAAAATTTAACTAGCCTGATGCATCTTTTTTTCACTTTGATTTTCGGGGTATCTTGAATTCAGCCCTCTGTATGTTGATAATTTTAATTACCTTTAAATGATGTGCCATCCTTTCATTCCTAACACATTACCCAGTCCATATCAGTATCAATATTTGAGCAGTGTATATACCGTATTTATCGCGGTATAACGCGCTCCCGTGTATACCGCGCACCCCCAAAGTGACCCCCAATCCTACGGAAAAAAAGTTATTTTTGTACTTCCAGTTTTGGTGTCTTGCGCGGCATCCATCGGCGGCCTCGTCGGGTCCAGCGTCCTTCTGCGGCTTCGGGTGTCCTCTTGGGCGGGTCCGGCGTCCTTCTGCGGCTTCGGGTGTCCTTCTGCGGCGGGTCCCGTGTCCTCTTTGGCGGGTCCAGTGTCCTCTTCGGCGGGTCCGGCGTCCTCGCGGCATCCTCCCCGCTCGTTTCCCGCGCCTAATTTTGAATACTGCGCCAGCATATACCGAGCGCAGTACACTCGGGCAGGCTCGGCAACTGTCGCGCTCACGTCCTGACCGCGGAAGAAGCCGAGACTGGCCGACTATACCCGAGCGTACTGCGCTCGGTATATGTCGGCGCAGTATTCAAAACTCGGCGCGGGAAAGCGGGTATAGGCGTATATCGCGCACCCACGATTTTGCCCCGATTTTCAGGGCAAAAAAGTGCGCGATATACGCCAATAAATACGGTACACATACGCTGTGGTTTTGGAGTTAAAGTGGTTGTAAACCCACTTTTTTCACTTTTACCTACAGGTAAGCCTATAATAAGGCTTACCTGTAGGTATAAAGAATACCTCCTAAACCTGTACGGTTTAGGAGATATTCCCCTCGCAATGCGCCGCTGATTGCAGCGGCGCATGTGCAGGGGGGATCCACGGCGAAAGGACCGGCAGCCGCCGGACCTTGCCGAATTTAAATCTCCCGCGCGCACGCGCGGGAGTGACGTCATCGCCGCTCCAGCCAATCACAGCGCTGGAGCGGCGATACCCGGAAGACACGCCGGAGAAAGATGACATCTCGCTCTGCGTTGACCAGGTAAGTGTTCTTCACCTCGTTCCGAGGTAAGTATTTCATAATCAGCCAGTATGCGGTGCATACTAGCTGATTATGCCTTTTGCCTTGCAGGTTTGAAAGAAAAAAAAAAAGTTTATGCGGTTTACAAGCGCTTTAAGTTCCATAGCCATAGAGAAGAAATAGGATGGTGTATTGAAGACACATTTCATTCCAAGGCCATAACGGTCATTCTTACAAAGATCTGAGATAAATAGGTGTCACCAGAATATTGACCTAGATTAGCTAGATAGCTAGTGCCTTGACTTTTTCAAAAAAAAATCATGTTACAACCAAAAATGTAAATGTATTATATAGGGATTGTATGTGATAGACCAACACAAAGTGTGTAATAGTATATAAAATTCTTGTGTCTGATTTTCAGAGCAACAACTGCCCTTCGTTTAAAGTTTGAAGTTTGCAAAAAACTAAGAAACCACATGGAGCTGCTTCCAAAGACTGGTTTCATCCAGGCTCAGTCATCCTTCAGCGTACAGCTCAAGTTCATACCCAGGTATGTCCTCCATCAGTTCTTAGTACTTCAGAAATTACATATAGAACTTCTCGCCACAGCACCCTGGGACGTATTGCCAAAATAACACACACAAAAATTACAAGTTACAAATCAAAATTAGTCTGTACAGTATAAGACACTCCATATTTAAAAAAAAATCCTCTGATAAAAAGAATATGGTGTACATCATAAATTAGGATTATAGATGTTTCATCAGTCACATTGTTGTTTGTCTACTCTACAGGATGGCCACCTAGTTTTGCATGTTCCTATGATTCATTAGGTACAAACAATATGCTTATTCATTGATCCATACTGTAACATATTCTAGGATAACAGTAAAACATAAATCATCATAAATGTATCTTGCTCTCAATATAGGTAAAAGAATATATCGCCCCAAAGTAAAATAACAATAATAAAAAAAAAAAAAATTCTACAAATGTATATTACATAAAGACATCTAAAAAGTTAAAAAAAAAAATTGTATTATTCCATCCATGCACTTAAACAGATCTCTGAATGATTTATACATGCAGTGTGGAGACAATCTTTGGTGCCTCTCGGAGCAAACAGTCAAGTATTAGGTTTCATTCTCCAAATCTCATTATAACAATTACAGCTGGATTCCAGTTGCTCTATCCAAGGGGTTAGCCTGCTGTACTGGTAGTATACTGACTGCCACATTACTATGATACAGAGTTGCTGACCCTTTTATCTAGTGTACCAATATCTGATACTGCTTATTTGTCCCGCCCCTGCAGAATGGGGGGTGAACAAAAATGGAGATTTTATGAAAATTTATGATTACCCATCAGTAAGGTCAGCAAATGGCAGTGGATATAAAAGCTGACCATACTGGTAGCAGCCTAAGATGACCTCTAGATTTTAGGAGTTGCGTCTAAGTATCTTGTGGAGGTGACCCTTGGTATGCAGAGACTGGAATTTATTCCCACATTACTAATGAAGAAAAAAATATTATAGATACAGTTGTGCTCATAAGTTTACATACCCTGGCAGAATTTATGATTTCTTGGCCATTTTTAACCACGGAATGACGGCTACAGCGCTGACCCCAAATACAGGGAGGACGTCTATAGACTCCCCCTGCAGGGCGCGCTGTGATCACCCGAGTCACTGAGACTCGGGTGATCACAGATCGGAGTAAGGTTTAGAGGGGGTCAACTATGGCAAACACAGCTCCTCAGACCCTCTTAAGCAAAATATTTTAATATTCAAAGCAAACTCCCTCCTGCATTCATGTCTCCATGTTTTATTTTGTTGAGAAATCACTTTGAAGAACAACCCCCTTGCATTTTTGTCCGTGGCCATCTTGAACAAGGGCAAATGATTCATATAGCATTTACTTCCTGGAATCCATCTGCCCTTTGCTCAAGCATGCATACAGAAGAGTGTGCTTGGCTGTGAAAGAAAACCTCTCCTCCCCTCCGGAAGACTCCTGGGATGTATGACATCATTTGACTAGGCAAGAAACCAGAAGGTAACTAAAGAAATGTAAAAAAAAAAAAAATTCAAACAAGTTAATATAATATACTTTCCTATCTATTTATTAATGTTGGCAGCATGAACATTAAAAATATTCAATGTTGATTGGGAGAGTGAATTTCCACTTTAAGTTATGCTGTGTGAAAGAAGGAAGTGTTATCCCACTGTGGCTGCAAAATTGAAAATACTCTTTAATTTTTTTTTATATTGAAATCTATAAGCACAAAGTCCTCTTCTGCAAGCAGGTGTCTACAGATAAAACTCTGCAGCAGTTGTGGTGAGCATTGTTGGCAATGAGACAGGAATTGTTACCCGTGATTGATTACCTTGCAGGTTTTTTTCCTGTTCCTATTTGTCTAATTTTACAGTGTAAAATGGTTCTGCTCTGTTATGTTCTCAGAAAATATGTACCAGTTCTCACTCAGAAAAAAACTGTCTTTAACCACTTGCTGTCCAGAGCATGTTTTACTTTTTCACACATATGGTAAAATCAGCATTTTTTGCTAGGAAATTATTTTATTGAAAGCAGAGGACCTGTAGAATAAAATTAGTGCCTTTTGCAATTTTTTTTTATGAAGCATAATATTGGCACAGTCGTTTATCAAACTCACACACCTTGTTCCCATTGGGTGAGTACATATGTGTCCCATGCTTTACCGTGTTTGCACAGATGTTATGTGGGGGCCTTCTCAGTACTGTAAAAATAATTGGGCGGCTGAAAAGCCACCTAGATCACTTTCACTAGATATCTGATCATTGGCTGTAGAAAAAAAAACTATTGCAGCTGCAGCTATGATCTTGTCAGGTCACCTGAGGCCAGGTTATAGATGCACACCTTTGGGGTCAGGAGTGCACCGCTATGATAGTGGACCCTACGGCTGACTGCTGTGGATGGAACCCTGGGTGGTGCAGAAAGGCAGGTCTACTGGGGTGCCAACACAGATCCCACAGGGAGCTATAACATAAGATTCCCCAGGGCGTGGAGTCTAAGAGCCAGCAGGTGTTCACCAGAGCTTCTAGTGGTGAGGATGGACTACGCTGCAGCTGACTCCAGGTCGCGGCCCCCAGGGTCTCCCAGCTCACGCTCATGGTAGGCTATAGGAGGATAAGCTAAAGGTCGGGGCGACTAGCAGACAAGGATAAACTGAGAACAAGTCAAAGGTCAAGGGTCACAAGCAGGCAAGGATAGTCGAGAACGCGCCAAAGGTCTGGGTCACAAGCAGGCGGGGATGGTCAGAACATGCCAAGATCGGTAACAGAGACAAACGTAGAGCACATGGCAAGCAGGAAACAGGAAACCAAACACACAATAGATTAACAAACAGCGTTGATCAGCACGGCTGGCTTGCAGTGCACAGGTTTATATAGAGTTCCTTGATGAGCCTGGGGTGGAGCCATGCTAAAGGAGAGATTTCTTAAGCAGCCAGGTGAGAGTGGCTGGCCTCTAAGGTGAGCACAAGGAGGAGATAAGCTGACAGACAAACATTACTGCATATCCATGACAGATCTTTAGACATGTGCCCTGCTGAATTTGTTTGTTTCCGTTGTATTTGTTTGTTTGTTTGTTTTTTCGGAAATTTGAAAATTCGTAAATTAAAAAATTCGAAAATATAAAAAATCCAAAAATAAGAAAGGAAAATACGAAAATTAGAAAGAACAAAAATCCTAAATAATAACTAACTAATAGTAACAAACTATTAAATTATAGGTATTGGAATTTACTTTCAAATTTGGCTCGTCAGTGAACATAACGAATTTATCTGAAGTTACGAATTATCCGAAATAAAGAATGTTGCATCTAAACAAATGGAACAAAACTAAATAATAATAATAATAAGTTTGTATTATTATTATTGTTATATATTAATTTGTTACATTCCATTTGTTTAGATATGGCATTCGTTATTACGGATAATTCGTAACTTTGGATACATTTGTATTCGTTCTGTTCCAATACCTATAATTTAATAGTTGGCAATAGTTAAGTTGTTATAAGTTAGTTATTTAAGATTTTCAGATTTTTGAATTTTGTGATTTTCATTCTTATTTTCAGATTTCTGTTCTTTTTGAATTTTTGGGATATTCATTCTTTTTCGAATTTCCGATTTTTTTCAAATTTCCAGATTTTTGGATTTTTTTCATTTCCAAGTATTCGTAAAAATTCGGATATTTCCGAATGAACAAATTTGTCCAAATTTGTTAAACGAATTTGGAACTAAACGAATTGCACATGTCTAATGATCTTGGTATAACCACTTGCTGGCAGGCTGCATAAATACATACGGCAGTCAGCAAGTGATTAAAGCGGAGCATCACTACTGTTGTAAAAAAATAAAGGTCAGCAGCTACAAATACCATAGCAGGTGACTTTTAACAAACAGGTACCTACCAGCCCAGGAGTCCAGCTCTGTCTTTACCACAGCAGATTCTTCGCCAGGCTACAGATCCCCAGTAGCACCATTTTGGATGTGGGAGCTGTCTGTGACTTCCAGATTACTCCCAACTGTGCAAGTGCCAGTAAGACTAGGTTCCACATCCTCCTGGGAGGTGTGACATGATGGGAGTAGGGAAGGATAATCAGACATCAATCATCCTCTCCTAGGTGAGGATTGGTGAAAGTGGAAGCAAGTACCTGTCAAAAAAAATACTTGTTCCCTAAAGAAAAACACTGCAGATTGGGGAAGGAGGAGGATGAGCAGTACTTTCACTTTTCAGTGAAAGTTCTCTTTAAATTTCAAACCTCCAGTAGTTCCCGGTAACATGTTGCACACTACAAAATGATAGGTGCATTCTCCAGGACAATATATTATTGTTCCTGAAAGGTTCATTTTTTTTACTATCACTTAATTTCTGTACATGCTATGAGTCTGTTCTGGGAGAATTGTACTAAATATTTGTCTGGTTTTGCTCCTATAGAATAAAATAGTGGCTTATAATACTGCAGTTAAACTGCTTAAAAGGAAAGCCAGTGTTTCATCTCCTAAATCATTGCAGAGCTTTCTGTCTGTTAACATTAGCCAGATTAACATTTTTTTTCATACAAATTGAGCATTTATGGGCTTTAAAGCATTACCCAGCAATACTCTGAAGTTTTATTAAAACGCAAAGATAAACGACAGTGCAATAAAATGAGATCCTAATCACACATTGTACAGTTCTCTTAAAAATCAGGTTTGGTTTGCAGGGAGAGTAAATCAACTTTCACTTTATTAAATAGCTTTTGAATGGTTAAGCAGCAATGTTTTATGCTCATATTGTATATTAGACATCAAGGGAAAGGAATATGAGTTTCTGAACTATGTGTTTGAGTAAGCTAATATGATGGTAAGATTTACTGATCAAAAAAGAAGAAATTCAGGAATATGGCCTTCTAGATTTAAAGGGAAAGCTTAGCAAAACTAATGGTTCGGTTGTGTGGGCGATGTTATGCCTTGTACACACGAGCGGAATTTCTGAGGAAAAAGTCAGACGGAAGCTTTTCATTGGATATTCCGTCCGTGTGTATGCCCCATCAGACTTTTTCCGTCGGAAACTCTGACGGAATTAGATAGAGAACATGTTCTCAATTTTTTAGATGAAAAAAAATGAATTTCCGTTCATCTGGATGCATGCATGCTCAGAATCAAGTTGACGCATGCTCATGAGCATTGAACTTTTTTTGGCTCGTTGTAGTGTTGTAAGTCACCGCGTTCTTGATGGTCGGAATTTGGTGTAACCAAAAAGCTTATGTATAGGCAAAACTTTTATAACCCCTGTTGGTTTATTTTGTGCAGTTTGTGTCCAGTTGTGGAGGTTTTCCTTAAACACATGTCCCAGAGACACAACAGGAAGTTGAAGCAAATCTCTACATTATCAGTGAAAGTTGTCACTGGAACAAGTATCTCCACTGGAAAATTTCTGCTCAATTCATTTTCTGTTGACAACTTCAAATTTTGGATTTTCCCTCACTTTCAGTCCTGGTGACAATGACAATACAAGGACACAGAGGGCAATAACAATTTGACAGGGGCTCTAACTCTTACCTTCCATATAAAAAAAAAAACTTTTGGCTATACATACTGTACACTTTAATACCCATCCTTTTCAAAAAAAATAAAAAAACTCTTGTAGTGAGATATCTTCAGCAGACTTGTGAATCAAGCTGGGCTTAGAGGGATCAAATTTGGCCAGTTCAGCAGGGATCCATTTTGATTGATTTCGATCCATTTATGGCCAATTTTGTTTGAGAGTAGTTAAACTAATAACTCACTGCTCTCAAATGGGCTTGTTGGAAACTTTGCTTCGATCAGCACTGTAGCCAACCGGTTATTATTTTATTTATTTTTATGGTTGAACTAGATGGACTTGTGTCTTTTTCCAACCTGACTAACTATATAGCTTGCAAGATACTACTATGTAAGTGTATTTGAATACAGTGCAATTGATTTTACATTCACACTGACCTGGCACCCTACCTTTTCTGTTTTCTGTTTCTCAATGAACGAAAGAGAAAATATAATTGTACTTACTGTAAAATAACTTTCTTTGAGGTTATTCAGAAACACCACTCTTGCCCCTCTACTTAGATATTGGGCCTGTTGCCAAGGTTATTTGGTTTTCTCTTTTTGCTCTGCTCACTGCCGTGTCCTGTCGAGAAATGCCCCTTATTGAGAAATGTCCGGTCAGAACTGCGCATGCGCAGAGACCCGCCAAGCATCTGAATTTACAAACCGCTGTAGACTGCTCCTGCGCACAATAGCCGACATTGTGCCATGCGCTCCCGATGCTCTTGCAAGTCTGCAAGGGCCTTTTTTATTCATGATAGGCGCATGTGAGGGGCGCATGCCTACATGAAGAGGGGCGTATTTTGTAATGATGGGCAATGCTTCTAAGATGGGGGCGGAATTTTTTCACGAAACTCAAATACATCTCCTAAACAAATGCATCTCTGCTAACATTTAAAAACCCGCCCTTCAGTTGGCTAAACACGCCCCGCAAATACGTGTAGGAAGAATAGAAGAGATATATTTGTTTAGGAGATGTGTTTGAGTTTCGTGAAATATTCCGCCCCCATCTTAGCACCACTGCCCATCATTACAAAATCCGCCCCCTTCATGTAGGCATCCGCCCCTCACACGCGCCCATCATGAACAAATCCGCCCCTTGCAAACTTGCACGAGCATCGGAAGTTAACAGAACACCGGCTGACATTCTCTGACAGGGATTTACCCACCTTAAGGAGCTGTCCTAGCTGCTTGTTTAGTTTGTCTTGCGCCTAGCATTCTGCTGGAAATGGCAGCAAAACCTACTTGAATATGGTTGATCTTCAATCAACAGCTGTGTCTCTCAGTGAACTTAGAGAAAATGATTTGTAGCAACTACAAAAATGCTATTTCAAATGCAGAACACAATAAAGTTAATTGTAAATGTAAAAAGTATACTTTTTCTAGCAGTGAATTGAAAACCTACTAAGGAAAATGTGCACGATTTGCTTGATAGAGCATGAAAAAAAATCACTTCTGCTTACACTTTTCACATTTGTATAGGAACATGATCTACAGTCTCAACTCTTCCCTGACTTTGCAGGTCTTAATGCCAATTTATAAAGAAAAAGTATTGTTGCCTAGGCACACAGGGGACCTGCGTTTATTTCAGCAAGCTCAAAGCTTGGGTGAAATACCATCACGATGGATTACTTTGGTTTCTTGGCTCAGTTGACAGCTTTCCACCTAACTTTTTTTATTTAAAGACTCATCGAGCCGTCTCACATAGGGAGGATATTTATGGGGATCCAGGGTGTTGTGCAGCAGGTACTTTGGTGATTAATACAGGTCGCTAAGTGACAACTCTGCAGCTTTTCAGGATTGTTTGCTAGTCACTTTCCTAAAAATGCTGGATCCTCAGAAAACGTAAAGTTTATAGCTCCGAACAAGAAATAAAGCTGGTGCTGCCGGAACTTGTTTCTCTTCCCGATGAATTAACATGCTGAATTTAAACATGTTGCAGTAATTTATACAGTAGCCTGTCTTCCTTCCATGGCTTTCAAATGACATGCTTGTTGATGGCTGGTGTAATTAACAGAATGCAACCAATCAAAGATATGTGGTGCGTAAAGGCAATTTGTTTACTTTGTAGTGTTTTCACTTTTTTGTACCTCTTACAATATATTAGCATCTTCTCAATCAGTTATAATTAAAAATATGTAGTATTGGGTGGAGGAGGTTATTTATACAAGGATTTTTTAATATCATTTCTCAGTGGACATCGTCCCTCAACATATGAAAAATTCAAGAACCCCTTACAGCCAAAAAAAGGCAGGAATAGGTAAACAGGACTTTATATGTGCAACAGAGAAATCATACAAAAATAAAATATCAATCTTTTAATAAATAATTATAAAAATAAGACAAAGGACATTACTAAAAACAAATTTATGTATGTAACCAACTGGGGACATACAACCCCCAAATCGGAAAATCTCTGCCAACCAATAAAGATATCATAATTGCCACAATACATGCACCATATTTACCTCTTTAATAGCCTGCGTTTCTTTCCTAGCAGGGAATCCCATGTTCATATGAACCCATTTGGAGAATCAATGATGTAAAAGCAACCTATGTTTAAAAAAAGGGGGGGGTAGGGAACAACAAAATTATAAAGAGCATGGATCCTGAGGAAGCGAGTCCTTCATGAAACGCATCGGTTCTAGACACCCAATATCACAACAATGGTTATATATATACAATTTTTATTATTTTTAGAAATGTCCCTTGTCTTTTTATAATTATTTAATATAAGATTGATATTTTGTGTGATTTCTTTGTAGCACATATAAAGCCCTACTTACCTAAAAAATACACAAGTATTACACATATTATATGTATGGAAATTTGCGGACACCTGACCATCACAAGTAGAGGAGCTTGCTGGACATGCCATTCCAAATCCATGGGCATTCATGTAGCGTTGGCTCCTCGTCCACTTTTTTGGTATTGCTTCCTATAAAATTTTGGAAAGTGGTGGAATTTGTGCTCATTCAGAGTCAAAAGAGCATTGATGGGGTCAGCTACAGTTGTTGGACGAGAAGATCTGGCTCACAATCTGTTTCCTATTCATCCTAAAGTTGTACGGTAGGGTTGAGATCAAGGCTCTGGTCAGGTTACTCAAGTTGCTCCACACCAAACTCCTCAAACCATGTCTTTATGGACCTACCTTTGAGCCTAACCATGCTGGAATAGGAAAGAACCCTAGAAATTAGTTCAGCAGCCTACATACAAATTAAAGGATTGTGTTTCAACACCCAAAATGCTACAACCCAAATCAACTGAATCAAAATGCATTACAACCCATGTGGGATCGCGCCAGGGGGTGCGCACGGAGAGACAGGATACCCCAGGCGCCAGGTCGCTAATTCTTGTCGCAATTGCGATCTGGTGCCCGGCTTTGTCGAACCCTGTATATGTGTGTATATATATATATATATATATATATATATATATAGATATATAGATATATAGATATAGATATATATAGATACAGTGAGGAAAATAAGTATTTGAACACCCTGCTATTTTGCAAGTTCTCCCACTTGGAAATCATGGAGGGGTCTGAAATTGTCATCGTAGGTGCATGTCCACTGTGAGAGACATAATCAAAAAAAAAATTCCAGAAATCACAATTTATGATTTTTTAACTATTTATTTGTATGATACAGCTGCAAATAAGTATTTGAACACCTGTCTATCAGCTAGAATTCTGACCCTCAAAGACCTGTTAGTCTGCCTTTAAAATGTCCACCTCCACTCCATTTATTATCCTAAATTAGATGCACCTGTTTGAGGTCATTAGCTGCATAAAGACACCTGTCCACCCCATACAATCAGTAAGAACCCAACTACTAACATGGCCAAGACCAAAGAGCTGTCCAAAGACACTAGAGACAAATTTGTACACCTCCACAAGGCTGGAAAGGGCTACGGGGAAATTGCCAAGCAGCTTGGTGAAAAAAGGTCCACTGTTGGAGCAATCATTAGAAAATGGAAGAAGCTAAACATGACTGTCAATCTCCCTCGGACTGGGGCTCCATGCAAAATCTCACCTCGTGGGGTCTCAATGATCCTAAGAAAGGTGAGAAATCAGCCCAGGACTACACAGGAGGAGCTGGTCAATGACCTGAAAAGAGCTGGGACCACCGTTTCCAAGGTTACTGTTGGTAATACACTAAGACGTCATGGTTTGAAATCATGCATGGCACGGAAGGTTCCCCTGCTTAAACCAGCACATGTCAAGGCCCGTCTTAAGTTTGCCAATGACCATTTGGATGATCCAGAGGAGTCATGGGAGAAAGTCATGTGGTCAGATGAGACCAAAATAGAACTTTTTGGTCATAATTCCACTAACCGTGTTTGGAGGAAGAAGAATGATGAGTACCATCCCAAGAACACCATCCCTACTGTGAAGCATGGTGGTGGTAGCATCATGCTTTGGGGGTGTTTTTCTGCACATGGGACAGGGCGACTGCACTGTATTAAGGAGAGGATGACCGGGGCCATGTATTGCGAGATTTTGGGCAACAACCTCCTTCCCCCAGTTAGAGCTTTGAAGATGGGTCGAGGCTGGGTCTTCCAACATGACAATGACCCGAAGCACACAGCCAGGATAACCAAGGAGTGGCTCTTTAAGAAGCATATCAAGGTTCTGGCGTGGCCTAGCCAGTCTCCAGACCTAAACCCAATAGAGAATCTTTGGAGGGAGCTCAAACTCCGTGTTTCTCAGCGACAGCCCAGAAACCTGACTGATCTAGAGAAGATCTGTGTGGAGGAGTGGGCCAAAATCCCTCCTCCAGTGTGTGCAAACCTGGTGAAAAACTACAAGAAACGTTTGACCTCTGTAATTGCAAACAAAGGCTAATGTACCAGATATTAACATTGATTTTCTCAGGTGTTCAAATACTTATTTGCAGCTGTATCATACAAATAAATAGTTAAAAAAATCATACATTGTGATTTCTGGATTTTTTTTTTGATTATGTCTCTCACAGTGGACATGCACCTACGATAACAATTTCAGACCCCTCCATGATTTCCAAGTGGGAGAACTTGCAAAATAGCAGGGTGTTCAAATACTTATTTTCCTCACTGTATATATAGATATATGCAGTGTACTAGCCTATACCACCCCAACACAAACTGTAAATACAATTAAGACAAAAAAAATATAGAATAATAAGGGGTAAAGGGGGAAGCCACATCCGTATTAATGAGAGGAAAACATAGAAGATTACTCAGAAGGGGTAACCAATGGTCAGACTTTAAAGGCAAAACAACAATAGAAATAGCTAAAAAGTATGTTTATTACAAAAAATAGACAAATCGATACAATATTCAAAAATAAAAACCATACAAGATATTGAAAAGTATGAATTGGATCCCTTGTACGTCTACACGTTTCGCCGTGAGGCTTCTTCAGGACGAGCAACAAGAGAGCAAAAACAGAACAAATCTCACTATCTTGAAATGGACAAGATCCAGTATCTATATACATCTGAATATTGGAGACTCTATATAGGCAGAAAAATTTCCATGGGAAGTATAGTACAAATGATATATGTGAGTACATCAAAGGCTCTGCAAATAGATGGAGTATAGTATTATTAGGCAAAAGAGTTCCTTGTGCAAGGATTTTTCCATCTCTAAGGCCCCATACACACGAGAGGATTTATCCGCGGATACGGTCCAGCGGACCGTATCCGCGGATAAATCCTCTCGAGGATTTCAGCAGATTTCTATGCGATGGCGTGTACACACCATCGCATTGAAATCCGCGCGGAAATCCTCTGGCGATGACGCGTCGCGCCGTCGCCGCGATTATGACGCGGCGACGGGCGCGACGCTGTCATATAAGGAATTCCACGCATGCGTCAAATCATTACGACGCGTGTGGGGAATCCCTTTGGACGGATGGATCCGGTGAGTCTGTACAGACGAGCGGATCCATCCGTTGGGATGGATTCCAGCAGATCGATTTGTTCTGCATGTCAGCGAATATCCATCTGCTGGAAATCCATCCCAGGGGAGATTTATCCGCGGATAAATATCCGCTGGCGTGTACACACCATAGGATCTATCCGCAGAAACCCATTTGATGGGATTTATCTGCGGATAGATTCTATGGTGTGTATGGGGCCTAAATTGCTGGCTAGCTAGCTTATAACGAGGGGGGGAGCACATCTAAAACGTATCTATGGTTTAGTCAACAGTGGCCAGTTTTGAACAAATTTTTTTCTCACGCCAAGTCTGGAGTCACATCGGTGACAAGAGCTTTGTTACAGAGTGGAATTTTAGCAAATTGGCCAAAGGATAGACATCTATAACATTCTTCTTAGGACAGTACCTTTCTAATTTGGTTGACCCACTGGCACTTTTACCTTAAGACTAAGCAATACACTTATATTTAAATATAGTGGGCCAGATTCACGTCCGATCGCGTATCTTTGTGCGGGCGTAACGTATCTGATTTACGTTACGCCTCCGCAACTTAGATGGGCAAGTGCTGTATTCTCAAAGCACTTGCTCCGTAAGTTGTGACGGCGTAGCGTAAATCGTCCGGCGTAAGCCCACCTAATTTAAATTTGGAACAGGGGGGCATGTTTTATGTAAATGTTGTGTGACCCAATGTGATTGACGTTTTTCCCGAATGGCGCATGCGCCGTCCGTGGAATTTCCCAGTGTGCATTGCTCCAAAGTACACCGCCAGGACGTCATTGGTTTCGACGTGAACGTAAATGACGTCCAGCCCCATTCACGGACGACTTACGCAAACGACGTAACTTTTTCAAATTTCGACGCGGGAACGACGGCCATACTTAACATTGTTACGCCGCACTTATGCCACCATATAGCAGGGGTAACTATACGCCAGGAAAAGCCTAACGTAAACGGAGTAACTTTACTGCGTCGGCCGGGCGTACGTTCGGGAATTTGCGTATCTAGCTAATTTGCATACTCAACGCGTAATTCGACGGAAATGCCACCTATCGGCCAGCGTAAATATGCAGTTACGATCCGATGGCGTAAGAGACTTACGCCTGTTGGATCTAACTGATATCTATGCGTAACTGATTCTAAGAATCAGGCGCATAGATACGATGGCGTATCTGGAGATACGCCGTCGTATCTCGACTCAGAATCTGGCCCAGTGTGTATTAGCATTCATAGGAATATGTCCTATTTCTTACAATGCTCCTTACTTTATTAATTAAAATATTGTGATAACCTGACAGAACAAAATATTTACAGTATATTCCTACTGATTGTTATTTCCCTCATGACTTTGGGACAATTGCTTATTCCCTGTAAACCCTGCGGAGGTCCTAATAATAGATATGCTTGAGGTCGAAAAGAACAATTGTTGTATCAAGGTGACATATGGACAGAGAAATAGCTGACGAGTTTGGAGTGCAGCCCCCAAGAAGGAGAACAGCTTGTAAATGTTGGGCTGGCGTATGTGTGTTTAATTAACTTTGGATGCAGGTTAAATTTGTACATCAGCTTTAGCAGGTGGCATAACAATTGAAGCCAAAATGACTGTTTTTAGTTTCATGTTCTGTAAATCTAAACACATAAGGTATGTGTGTATCAAGTTTAGCTAGAGGAATTTATCACTTAGCACTAGGATTTTTCTTAGTGTAGCACAATGCAAAGATAACTGGGCAGAGTATTTAAAGTAGAAATAAAGCCCAAACTTTTTTTTATTATTATTTTGGATAGGGTTAGAGGAGGGGAGGGTTATAACCCCTCAGTTTTTTGTTTGTTTTTTGCCATCTGTGTCCTATTGGGAGGATTTCTCCTAATTTTTCTGTCCTGTAGCCCAGGGGTCATCAACCCTGTCCTCAGGGCCCACTAACAGGCCAGGTTTTATGTATAACCTTGGAGATGCAGATGACTAGAATACTGCAATCACTGAGCAGCAAATGATATTAACTGTGATGTATTTCAGTTATCTTGCAAACCTGACCTGTTAGTAGGACCTTAGGACAGGGTTGACAACCACTACTGTAGCCACTATAGAAGGTGAGAGGAAATCCCTGCAAAGTTGGGGAAATTTCTAGTTGTTACCAGGGTCACTAGAACTAGTGTCTCCATTGCAAGAGTTCCCTATCAGGTGGCAACTCAAAATTGTCTTTTACTTTTATTCCTTTTTATAATGGTCACCTGGAGTCTTCGCAATGGGGTTAAAGGGGGCTGCAATAAAGACGCTGTCTGTCACCTTGATAAAGGGGCTGCCGTGGCTCCAAAAGAGATCGGTGGTGTATTGTGCCTATTATTGCACATTTTGCTATCATTATTTCAGTATAACCTCATTAAAATTGTTGGATCTACTAACTGAGTGCTGGCTTTTTTGTGTTTTTATACAATATCACTGTTGGCTGTGTGCTCCCAATATGTGGAAGTAACGGTTGGGTGCTGGATGGATTTGTTACAACTAATAAAAACCTGACAGGTGTTTTGATCCTTCTCCACCCTATCCAAAATGTAAAAAAAAATTGAGCTTTACTTCTACCTTAATGAAATGGATGTGGAAGTGGGTTTTGCTTTTGGCTAATTCCCATTGTCATATTTGTCCGAATTAAAATCCAGACAAAAAGGTAAATAAATAATTGAAATATATATTTCTAAAAATGTTTTTTAACCCTTTTTTGAGCTCATTAATAGCTCCCCGCTAGCAAAAGCGGCGCTAAAACGAGCAGCGCTTTACCGCGAATGTGGCTGCGGCCCCTTTGTGAAAGGGGTCTAACTACTAGCCTGGGGATGTCTAAAACGTTACTTCTGGCTCTGAGCATGTGTGAAACGCAGTGAACCCATCACGTAAGCCAGAAATCTTTCTAAGGGCATGTACATGAAGCCTGCAGAAATGTGTTATTTAGCTTTCAAGGTAGTCAATTGTAATTTTTTGGTTGTTTTAGAATATCATATGTTGCCACAGATTGAAATGGAAACATTGTTTTTAATAATGATAAATTACAAAATGTTCTGTGTGACAAATCAGTAAATCTATGAAAGATGACTTTTCATAAAGCTGAATTAAATGCAAATAGCTAAAAGAAAATCAAGATAAAATTGTTATATGGGAGTATTTTGAGGGCTTGTGTTGTTGAAAGTTGTTTTTCTGCATTTGACAATCATTTGAAACACATGCCAAAGACAGGTCAGCAAAATGCCATTGACTTCAATTGAGGAGTGCACATGGCAGTTCAGAGGCTGTGTCTGGCCTGTTTGTGTTGAATTGTATTTCTTTGGACACTGAGGGCCAGATTCAGAGACATCTGCGGCGGCGTAACGTATCGCATTTACGTTACACCGCCGCAAGTTTTACGGTCAAGTGCTTGATTCACAAAGCACTTGCCTGTAAAGTTGCGGCGGCGTAGCGTAAATCCCTCTGGCGCAAGCCCGCCTAATTCAAATGGGGCGTGGATCATTTAAATTAGGCGCGTTCCCGCGCCGAACCTACTGCGCATGCTCCGTTTTGAAATTTCCTGCCGTGCTTTGCGCGAAATGACGTCGCACCGACGTCATTTTTTGAACATAGACGTGAGTTACGTCCTTCCCTATTCACGGACGACTTACGCAAAAAAAAAAATTTAAAAATCGACGCGGGAACGACAGCCATACTTTGAAATGGCAAGTCTAACTTTAGGCCACAAAATGGCAGCTTTAACTATACGCCGTGAAAAGCCGACTAGCGACGACGTAAGAGAATGCGACGGCCGCACGTGCCTTCGTGAATCGCCGAAAAAAGCTGATTAGCATACCCGACGCGGAAAACGACGCAAACTCCACCCAGCGGGGGCCGAAGTATTGCACCTACGATCCGAAGGCGTACGAAGCCGTACGCCTGTCGGATCGAAGCCAGAAGCCGTCGTATCTTGGTTTGAGAATTCAAACTAAAGATACGACGCAGCAAATTTGAAAGTACGCCGGAGTATCAGTAGATACTCCGGCGTACTTCTTCTGTGAATCTGGCCCAGCATGTCTTATGAAAGTGTGTTTGTAACTTTCCTTGTCATACGTTTTAGCATGATGGCAAAGATAGAGCATAGGTTAGTATGGCAAGCATGTAAAATCTAGTCAGTTAGCAGCTATATATGATTCTAAAGTTTGTACACTTGTTGGTGACATATAATTTATTTGTTTTTCAGACACTCTCTTTTTGAAGATGCTGGTGAATATTTTGATAAAGAGACTGGAGTATTGGAGGTCCCTGTGACAATATCGGTGGTTGATCAGGTCAGCTCAATAATGCATTTTAAATACAAATTAGGGTTTTTGTACAAGGGCACAATTATTATTGCCGGGTTCTACTGTATATGCTCTGTTCTTCAAAGGTGAGTAGATTTCTGAAACTCGGTCAGATTTTGTGTGGCAATTGGTAACATTTCCCCTCACTTCAAATAGAGCAATAAACAGCTCTACCCATATGCATCTTTACTTTGCTAGGTTTAAATTGATTTGAGCAGTTCCCATTTTTGCTGTGTTGGATTTGGTGCAGGCACACACTGAAGGTCTTCACCTGCCTTGAGTGAGTCAAACCATCCAAGGTGAGCCCTTTTTCACTGTATCCAATAAAATATATGTGCTAGGGAGTAGAGATGAGCATGGACATTCTTCAAATTGACAGCCTTTATTTACCCTAGGCTCTGCGGGCCAGGCCTGAGCGCAACTCTACTGGGGAGTTCTATACTATATTTCCAACAGGGACACAACAGTGTTAATAGGATTTTAGCAGAGTGGTGGAAAAGCTAGAACCTATATTGGCTTCCCTGTTGGGGATTTCTGCTCACTTCCTGTCACAAGGACCACATTGGCAGCATTGGAAAGCCCAAAACCTGACAGAGGATCCTTTTTTATCCGAAACTAAACAAAAAGTTTTAGCTTGAGTTCTGGTTTAACTTTCTTTCTGGAACATTTTTTTTCATTGCTTCAAGTAATTTTATTTATTTTATAAGATAATAAAGAGCATAACAAAGTAAAAACAAAATTCCAAACACCGGGACCAAAATAAAAATTAACTCCAGCTTTTGTGTGCCCCTTCCTTGAAGCATATACTTCCATCTATTATGGAAAAGAAACCTCAGACATACTTGAAATCCTAAGGCCTTCATACTGGTGTCACATGCCCCCCTTCTTCTATTTTGTCACGGTCCTTACTTTTGGACAGCAATTTGCTCATGTAATGATGTCTGAGCACTGTTGTGTTCAGAAGCACTGTAATGCCGCATACAGACGGTCATTTTTTTGTGATGAAAAAAAATGTCGTTTTTGAAAACGTCATTTAAAATGATAGTGTGTAGGGAAAACGTCGTTTTATGTCTTCAGAAAAACGACCAAAAAAAAATTCGAACATGCTCGAATTTTTTGTGTCATTTTTCAAAATGTCGTTTTTTGTGTCAATTAAAATGAGTGTGTGGGCAAAATGACGTTGAAAACGACGTTTTTAAACCCGCACATGCTCAGAAGCAAGTTATGAAGCGAGCTTCAATGGAACAGAGTGCCGTCATACGTGCTGAACGTAACATCGCTTTGCTAGAGCATTTTGAAAAACGATGGTGTGTATGCTACATCGTTTTTGAAAATGAAGTTTCAAAAATGTCGTTTTTTTTTCATCACTTCAAACGTCATTTTTTTTTCATCACAAAAAATGACCGTCTGTACGCGGCATAAGCCCAGGCCAGCTTGATGACACCCTCCATGGTTGTTTGTCTATTACTGCCTGGGCTTACAGGAAGTTGGTCGGATGATGATGAACACCATTCAACAGTGTGTGTGCCCCTTCCCTGAAGCACATCCTCCAATTTATTAAGGAAAAAACTAAATACTGTGCATACTTCAAATTATAAGGCCTTCAGACTGATCATGTAATTTCACAGTTCTGCGATGCGCCGCTAATTACACCACTGCTCGGACAGAGCAGCTGCCTGAGACTAAGTTAGTTACATGCTGCAGCCTGCCGAGCATGCAGATGCGGAGTGAAACCAGTGTCCGGGTGCCCCTAGGTAGCAGTGTGCCCTAGGCGGCTGCCTAGTTTGCCTAGTGGTAGCACCGGCCCTGGATTCACCAGAAGCCCAGGCCAGCATGATGATGCGCTCCATTGGTGTTTGTCTGTTACTGCCTGGGCTCACAGGAAGTGGGTCGGGTGATGATGAACATCATTTAGCATGGAAGATGAGCGGCAATGGACTTCAGAGCAGTAAGTCTATAAGGGGCATTGTTGGTAAGAAGCTGAGTATTGCAGTAAAAACTGTTCTTTATATTTCAACACATGCTTTTTTTTATTTCTTATTTAAAAAGTTGGGCTTTAAGAAAAAAGAAATGCCAAACAGAAGTGATTGGTAGGGTAACCACATCAAATCATATAATTTATAGAATAAACCTGTTTCAAAGCTTATATAGAATGATAAGGTACCAGACTTCGAAGGTCACCTACAATTTTCTGAGCAGTGACATTTTTCACAGCTTCATTTGCTTCAGCATGCTCAGATTTTAGAGATATTTGCTTTGTGATTCAGTCATAAGTATTGTATGATTCGAATCACCAATTTACAGTAACATAATAGCTAATATCCAGATAATTAACTCAGGAAATCCATTGCTATATTTTGTTACAGTAAAATCTGGAATCCTTCCCGATCTCATTAGTCCTCTCAATTAACACAGTCATGATAATTCTAGGTTTTACTGCTTCTGTCGACAAAGAAGAGGTTCTCCATTATGTTTCTGTATGGATTCTAGCAGTCACTGAAATGAATTGAATCAGCCTGTGGGTAGGATTAATCCTTCTTGGATATTTATCTCCTAATAGACAAGCCAGTAAGGCTTTTCTGTAAGTGAGTAAGGAAAAAATATCCAAAGACATTTCTGGATATTTGTGATCAGACAGTAGACATGAAGTATAATACTTTCTATATGTTGTAATTAGTTTTATCTTCCTTGTTGCTTCCAACAGAAATATGTAAGCTTCTGGTATATGTTGTGGACAGAAACCAACTCCAGTCATGCCCTTTAAAGCATTGTTTCTTAACCCGTGGTACATGCACCAAGGGCAGGGGGTACGCTGCCTGTACCGCCACTATGCAGTGCTATGCCTGCAGAGTTGCAGTGGTATGAGTGTGCTCCTGCATGCATTCAACACAGTCACTTTCCTCTCCACTCAGCCTGACAGGAGCTTCCTAGGTCCTGCCCGGTGTGACATCATTCAGAGGCCAAGAGCCAGTATGGAAGAGGAGCAGTGCGGCCGCTTCAACCTGCAGCAAGGCCACTACCTACCGCGAGTGAGTGGGCACACAGGCTGCATGGCTTTTTATTTCTTCCTTTTCATACATTCAGGGTATGCCCTCTTTCAGGCATACTGACCAGCTAGGCCAAGGCACACCTCAGGCCTTGGTAGTTAGGGTATCGCATTTCCAATGAAGACTCTGACCACTATTTACAGGGCCGTTTGAAGGAATTTGGGGGCCCCAAGCAAAATGGACATGGAGGCCCCCCAACCCCCCACACGTTCTTTTTACTCCCTCCCCCCCAATGTTTTTTTTACTCCCCCCCTCCCCCTCCCTATGTTCTTTTTACTCCCCCATCCCTACCGGGTCCGTACCGCGCGGTAGGAGATTCAGTTTCCTGTTCCCGGCCGGACTAACAGGAAGTGAGCACTCAGTGTGCACTTCCTGTCAATCTGGCCGGGAACAGGAAACTGAATCTCCAGTACCGCTGTAACGCGCGGTACCCGGCCAGAGTCCAGACTGACAGTAGGAAGGAAAAGGAGCTTGGCCATGCTACAGAGAAAGGGAAGTGACGACTTGAGGCAGCAGTGCTGCAGGCTCTCTATAGAGCGCTCAGGCAGCTTTAGGAAGTGCGGCAAGGGCCCTGCTTGGGGCCCCAAGCAATTGCTTGGTTTGCCTGCCTTGTAGCGACGGGCCTGACTATTT
The DNA here is from genome assembly GCF_905171775.1 of Rana temporaria. Lineage (NCBI taxonomy): Eukaryota > Metazoa > Chordata > Amphibia > Anura > Ranidae > Rana > Rana temporaria. The sequence goes on along the minus strand of NC_053498.1, from coordinate 103,132,299 downwards.
AGAACAACTCAAACTTTTGCACCTATGTTCTTTTTACAGTTTTATACAGTTATATACAGCAGTCTGACCAGTCATCTACGTATAGTGAATACGATTAAAACTTTTTAATACTGTTGGTGTTTCACACTTCATTTCTCAGAGAGTTGATTAAAAATTGGGTGATCTTCTTGATGGGCTTTTTTAAGTTACTCATAGAGCCCATTATCATTATCACTGCATCAAGTAGCCTTAACCTGTCTTATATCTTTTAAACATTGCATTCTAATACCAAAAGTTGTGAATCGTATGGCAGTTTTATGAGAGAAAATAGGCAGGTCTATTAACAAATGATACGCTTGCTGAGAGCTAAGTACTCGAGAGTTTGAGAGTTGATAGAATAATTAAATGCATAAAACAAGTAAAATTTCTGTTATCACTTTGCAAGAAGTACTCTCAAGAAAAGCTGGCTTAGGCATGCATAGCCTTTTTTCTGTCGATGTTGGCAAAATCTCTTGTCACTGGAAAGAACCAGTGTATGCAGAGGATAGGGGTTTAAAGCAAACCTGTTGCTTTGCCCTGCCCTAAATAGCATTATATAGCAATAGGCTTACCTACACTTTAAAGTGACACTAAACTCAATTTTTTTTAGTTTTTTTAAAATAGCAAGTCTACCATGGCTCTGTTTGTTTTTTGTTTGTTTTTTCGTTGAAAAAGTCTCTTACCATAGTTTTCAGCCTCTGTTCACACTAGTGCAATTTCAGATGCGACTTGCGTTACATAGAATCTCATGACAATGGAAATCACATTGTTTTCAATAGTGCCTGTTCACATCAATGCAACTTAGCTCAGTGCAATTACTACCTTGGTGCGATTCTGGCACAACTTTGGCCCCATAGAATATGCAAACCACTTGAGTAGCATCCAAGTTACAACACATAATCATACTGAAAGTCTGATCAAAATTTGATCACAGCCGTGTGAATCTAGCCTCTTGTTTCTTTTTTCTCCTGTGCACGCTCTCTATCCTCCACTATTGCATGTCACAGCTACTAGTGTAGAGTGAACAGTGCTGTCTTTTTTGGTCTCATGCTCCGCTCTGTATATACTGGAATTCCCATAGAGCTGAATGTGTCTGCAGGCACTTTAAATATGTAGTGCATCTCAGCGGTGAGCAGGAAAGGGTGGCTACGTTCACAGACACAGAAGGCATGGAAAGCCAACGTAGCCACCTTAGAACAGGAAGTCTGAGAACAGCAGAAAAAATCTTGTATTTGAACGATGACATAAAATAAAAGGGAGATAAAAGGTAAAATCTGGTTAAATTTAAACACATTGGGCCAGATTCAGAACGGAGATACAACGGCGTATCTCCAGATACGCCATCGTATCTCTGAGTGTGCGTGGTCGTATCTATGCGCCTGATTCAGAGAATCAGTTACGCATAGATTTCCCTAAGATCCGACCGGTGTAAGTGTCTTACACCGTCGTATCTTAGGCTGCATATTTACGCTGGCCGCTAGGTGGCGCTTCCGTATAGTTACGCGATGAATATGCTAATTAGGTATTCACGCCGATTCAGAAACGTACATCCGGCCAGCGCCTTTTTTTTTTCGTCGTTTACGTTAGACTTTTTTCGGCGTAAAGTTACCCCTGCTATATGAGGCGTAGCTAATGTTAAGTATGGACGTAGTTCCCGCGTCGAGTTTTGAAAATTTTACATCGTTTGCGTAAGTCGTTCGCGAATAGGGCTGTACGTAAGTTATGCTCACGTCTAAAGCAATGACGACTTGCCGCGTAATTTCGAGCATGCGCACTGGGATTTTTTCACGAACGGCGCATGCGCCGTTCGTAAAATACGTCAAATACGTGGTGTCACAGTGATTTTACATAAAACACGCCCACATCATCCCCATTTGAATTAGGCGGGCTTATGCCGACAAACATACGTTACGCCGCCGTAACTAAGGGCGCAAGTTCTTTCTGCATACAAAACTTGCGCCCTAAGTTATGGCGGCGTACCGTATACGTTACGCCGCGCCGACAGATACTGCAATGTATCTGAATCCGGCCCATTGCATTTATTTTATTTTATAAAAAATGGGCGTTTACTGTCACTTTTAATTACCAATACGTTGTCAACTCCCACTGTGTTTGGACAGTGATAGAGCTTTAAAAGATTGATGAGGTCATCCCTCTCCTCTCTATTCTTCTGTAAACATATTCCTTGTCAGTTTATGTGCAGTGCAGCAGTTTTTTAATTAGCTTAGGACATAGGTCCACCCTCTCCTTGTCTGACTGCTGTTCTAAGGGGATATAAAGGGCATAAGGCCGATAATAGGAATCATGGCAGTTGCTGCCCAACATTCTGACTGAGCATATTGTGCCCCTCAGAAGTAGGTTATGTATGTGTTTTTAAGTCATCTGTCATCTCTAGTGAACGCCAGTAAAGTGCTAAAGGGTGTTGGATGGGTGTTACTGGCGCAAATGGAAAAATATTTATATTTAAAAATACGTTCTATATTGTATGGTTTGCTGCAATCTAAGGGTGCAAGTCACTCTGTGTCGGCTCGCCCAAAAATGTGAATAGTATAGTATAAGGATTGCGCTACCTTAACTGGTGGCCTAATTCAGCCTCACCTTATAATGTGCAAATCTATTTAACACCTATGGGTGTCCCCTTGTGCCTCCACAAGGCTGTGCTCCTCTGTGTGAAACTATATATGCTATAAGTTTATTAATAAATGACAACACCCACCAACAATATGTATATGTAAGTAACAAACCCTCATATACTTTTTTGTTTACCCAGTGCTTATATGAGGTTTTAAAAAAATAATATATATAAATGCACGTGTTGATAAATTATCTAATGGTGTTTTCTAGTCCGCAAAAGGTATCCACAACTCTATTACGGATTCACCAGAAATGTATGTTATGTCTCAAGACCACAATTTTAACCAAAAAAATATATGTAAATATAAGATAAACCACATGAAAAACGGGGGATTTACTATATGGATCCCTTGCTCTTTGTTTAACAGTCCTAGTGAATAACCAAGTGCTCCAAAACAATAAATATTCGTCCTGTGGGGTATTCAAATCCAACGTGATAATCCCATCACCTTCAGAAATGGCCACTCACCAGATCCTGCTTAATTAGTGCCTTTGGTTCATTCCCAGGATAACCAATCCTATTTTGCGCCAACGCAGCTGTCACTTTTCTTAGATGTATTATTATGGCCTCTCTTTCTCTACAAACGCTCATAGGAAAGACATGGCCATCATAGTGTAGTAGGTAAAAGAATTTATTGATTTGCCTCTATGCCGGCACCAAGCTTCTCCAGCGTGTATGCAAAATTCGGGGGTAAAAGGTACGTTTCTCTATCGCGTTCCCCCCAGGCCTTTCCTGCGAACAGTGTGTTGTCTCGTGGGTTCCAGCAGCCTCTACGCGTTTCCTGATGACGCAAGAACCTTTGCGAAACGCGTAGAGGCTGCTGGAACCCACGAGACAACACACCGTTCGCAGGAAAGGCCTGGGGAGGAACGCGATAGAGAAACGTACCTTTTACCAACAAATTTTGCATACACAGCTGGAGAAGCTTGGTGCCGGCAAAGAAGCGCATAAAAATGTGAGTGCAATATTTTTTTAATTTTTAAACCAATAAATTCTTTTAGCTACTACACTATGATGGCCATGTCTTTCCTATGAGTGTTTGTAGAGAAAGAGAGGCCATAATAATACATCTAAGAAAAGTGACAGCTGCGCAAAATAAGATTGTTTATCCTGGGAATGAACCAAATGCACTAATTAAGCAGGATCTGGGGAGTGGCCATTTCTGAAGGTGATGGGATTATCACGAAGGTGGTGAAATCACGTTGGATTTGAATACTCCACAGGATGAATATTTATTGTTTTGGAGCACTTGGTTATTCACTGGGACTGTTAAGCAAAGGGCAGGGGATCCATATAGTAAATCCCCCGTTTTTCATGTGTTTTATCTTATATTTACATATATTTTTTTGGTTAAAATTGTGGTCTTGAGACATAACATACACTTCTGGTGAATCCGTAATAGAATTGTAAACACCTTTTGTGAACTAAAAAACACTATTGGATAATTTATCAACACGTACATTTATATATATATATATATATATATATATATATTTTTTTAAATCCTCACATAAGCACTGGGAAAACAAAAAAGTATATGAGGGTTTGTTACTTACACATACATATTTGTTGGTGGGTGTTGTCATTTATTAATAAACGTATAGCATATATAGTTTCACACAGAGGCGCACAGCCTTGTGGAGGCACAAGGGGACACCCATAGGTGTTAAATAGATTTGCACATTATATATAAGGTGAGGCTGAATTAGGCCACCAGTTAGGGTAGCGCAATCCTTATACTATACTATTCAAAGTGCTAAAGGGGTTGTAAAGGATTTTTTTCCCCCCCTTAATAGCTTCCTTTACCTTAGTGCAGTCCTCCTTCACTTACCTCATCCTTCAATTTTGCTTTTAAATGTCCTTATTTCTTCTGAGAATTCCTCACTTCCTGTTCTTCTGTCTGTAACTACACACAGTAATGTGAGGCTTTCTTCCTGGTGTGGAGAAAGCCTCTTGAGGGGACGAGCAGGTGTATCAGGACACCCACTAACACACAGCTCCTTTCTCTATCTGCAAAGTAGAGAGTGTCCTGACTTGCCTGCTCGCCCCCTCCCTCCTCAAGAGACTTTCTCCACACCAGGGAGAAAGCCTTGCATTACAGTGTGTAGTTACAGACAGAAGAACAGGAAGTGGGCAATTCTCAGAAGAAATAAGGACATTTAAAAGCAAAATCGAAGGATGAGGTAAGTGAAGGAGGACTGCACTAAGGTAAAGGAAGCTATTTAGGGAAAAAAAATGTTTCCTTTACAACCCCTTAAGCCAACCTTTATTTTTACCCCAGAGGAACCCTTGACATAACTTCCACGTCTTGGGGGAACCCTGGCTAAAATGTTATAATTGGGGTCAGAGGGAAGAATGTTTCCCATATAATGGTGATTCTGATGCTACCCTTAGACAGGTAAAAAGATGTTTGACGTCTTGCTGCTAAGTGGTGTTTGTCTTGGAGTTATGCAGACACGATTAGGTTACAGGTCAATCAGCCATAGCTCAAGGAGTCCCTGTCTACCTCTGCAGGAACATACAAAAAGAAAAAAAGGTAGATCTCGGGAATCCCACTAATAAGAGTACATGGCGGTGCTATCCACAGTAGAAATGGATGGGTGTCACCAAAAACAAGTACCAAATAGAACAACAGAAAAATGCTAGGACACCACAGCGGCTACCATCCCAAAAGATATTGATAAAAAGTCACAGCAAACCTTACATCTTAAAGAATAAAGAAAAATAGTACTGGTACACCATATGGGATGAGTGTGATCACTCAAAGGCTCTCTTCTCGAAATATCCACTGACCAAGGCAAACCCACAGAGAACCCTGAATGAGAGTATCTAGCACCTGAGGATAACCAGACCAGGAGTAGCAGATGGTCCATAATCTCCTGGGGAGACACAACCAGTGTCCCAACAAAAAGGAGTATCCACCAGCAGGTCTATGAGATAATTGTAGCCAACACAGTTGATCCCCAGTAGTTGACCAACCATCTGAAGATGGAAATTAGCTCAAATATGGAGGTCCTATAGACAATCACATAGGAGTAAGGCAAATCTCTCTCATATGTTTGTGCTATCCAAAAGTTTGCTAACCAGTCCATATAGTCCACGGTCATATGCATACATGCAAAGTAACACATGTATGTAGTAACGCAAAGCAATTCAATGATCCAGATGTATGAACAAAAAACTGAATGCAATGGTGACTCCTCAATGATTGGCATGTGTGTAAGGATGACAGGGGCTTGCAGGTAAGCACTTTTACAATCCACAGCCGGTGACTAGGATGATGAAGATTCCTCACTGTAATGCATAAGTGCAGACATAGCAGGTACTTGCAAGTATGCTAGTGATATGTGGACAGTCCTACATCCCTAGCAAGCACGAAACTGTGAGATTCAAAGACGTAGGCAACATCAAAGCACCAGGACTGATGTATGTAAACTGTGGGGGTTAAAAAATAATGAAGCGATGACAGCTAAGATATATTAATGTTTTCTTAAATTTTTTTTCTTTCAGACCCGACCGGTTATCTTTACTGTTCATGCTATTGTGACCACATCAGACCTGGAAATCAACCCCACTGAGGTGGATTTTGGTTGCTGTACTATCTTTGAATCCGTTCAAACATCCATTCAATTAACAAACAAGTCAATCCTGCCCCAGGAGTTTGGTTTTGTGGGAATCCCAGAGGTAGGCATTTGGAACAAAGTTATATAGGACTGGCCATAACATATGAATGTTGATGCAGGTGCCCTGTTAAATATCTGAAAAAATGTAGTACCAAAACATCTACCATATATTTAAATGACATGATTGCAGCATTCATCTTCAAACCTTGTCTGTGTGTACAGCTGCGTCACCCCTAACCAGGTCATTACCAAGGATGGAACTCCTTCATAATGCCTGTGAACAGTAGTCACAATGGCTGCTGTAATCTACATCTCTTGATGCGTATTGGTTGGCTGCACGATTGAGCCCACCCCATTAAACTAAATACTGATTTACTGATGATAGTCTTATCAAAAGCCTGCTACTTTGCTTATTTCTCAGCAAGGGGATAGCAAAAAAACACAATATGGTTTATTTACTAAAGGCAAGCAGGCTGTTCATTTTGCAAGGTCATTTTTCCCAGAGATGAGTGAATATCGTGAAATTTCATTTTGCAAAAAATACCCAATCACATGAAAGAAAAGTAAAAAACTGTATTTTGTTTTTTATTGGGCGTGATTGGATGATGAAAGTCTATACTATGTCTATTACATGCAGACAATACATACTAGATCATTATTAAATACTTACCTTAGAACGATGCCCTGAAACGGATGCCTGCACACCGCTGACAGGTCCGACATCTTTTGTGGAGTTACTTCCGTGTTTGCGGGCTCTGGTGCTGTGATTGGATGGAGCCGCGATGATGTCTCTCCCGCCAGTCACGGCATGAGCGAGTTTAGGAGACATTTACAGTACCTATAGTACCCAAAGGGAAGCCTTATTACAGGCTTACCTGGAAGTACAATTAGAGAGGAAGACTTTACTTCCTCTTTAAAGTAGATCTAAAACCAATCACTAAAATCTGCACGATAATGAGAGCAAGTCCTAAGAGCTGCTGGACATTCCTGAACTTTTTTTTTTCCACTTTTTTTTTAATATTTTTGATAAATGCCTTACTGTTAATGTGTTTTACTAGGTATCTAGTGGAGATCTGCTGTTTATGATATTGTATATCTTTATTCTAGTGTATATCATCATTGAGTTATGCGCAGTGAGCTTAAGCAATTTTGGCTTAAAGAGGAAGTAAAGACTCCATAAAAAATAAATACACCCTGCAAGACAAAGGCATAATGAGCTAGTATACAAAGCATACTAGCTCATTATGAATTACTTACCTGAGATCGAAGCCCCCGCATCGGTCCTTGTTCCCCTCCTCCGTCACCATCTCTTCCGGAGTGACTTTCGGGTATTGCGGCTGTGGCCAGTCACAGCGCGCGGGAGCCGCCAGTCACGGCACGATCACCATTAGAAATGGCACGCTCGTATGTAATGCATACTATGCCTTTATCTTGCAGGTCGTTTTTTTAAGTTAGGTGCAGAAATGTATTGCTTGTTTGTGACTAAATATATAGTTCTCAGTCTAACAAGCAATTTGAATTTTAAATTACAGTACGTAGACATTCAACCCAATGATGGTTTTGGAACTCTGCTTCCCTTGGAGACAATAACACTGGATATCATATTCAGAGCCCCAAAAGCCGAAGAATACAGCTTTGACCTGACATGCAAATCGGCTATCAATAGGTGAGAAAGGATTATTTTTCTGACCATTAATTGTAGAATAGACAATAAAAGTTCTGATCATGCCCATTAGCTTGATCTTTTTTTTTTCTTATCTCTAGTATTCATGAATCGGACCCATTGAGGTTGATTTACTCAAGGCAAATAGGCTATTCAATTTGCAAGAGAATTTTCCCCAGAGCTTGGTGAATGTGGTGAAATGTATTTAACAAAGCATACCCAATCACATGTAAGGAAAATAAAAAGTATTATTTTTGCTTGCACATGATTGGATGATGGATGTCAGCAGTGCTTTACCTCATTAACTGAGCTCTGGGAAAACTTTTCCTTGTAAAATGTAACTTCCTTACAAAGTGAACAGAATCTAATGTTCTCTAGTGAATCAACCCTTATCCCAAAATATTAAAGGGCATTTCAATAAAAAAAATGTGTATAAATGTTAAGGCCTTCTGATTGTAATAACTGTCAGCAAAAGTAAAACATGCTTTTATTTATGAGAGCAATAAAGCCAATCATCTTTTCTGGCAAATTAGGAAATTGTAGAAAAATAAAGGAAAACATGCAACAAGTGCATGGAAGGTGCCGCCCCTTTGAACTTTACATGCAGACAATAAGAGTAAAATGCAACTTTGTGCCAATTTTATTAAGTTCAAAAGATAATGGGCTAGATTCAAGTAGCCCGCCGTAAGTTTGTGCGGGCGTAGCGTATGTTATTTACAATACGCTGCCGCAATTAACATGTGCAAGTGCAGTATTCACAAAGCACTTGCTCCGTAAGTTGCGGCAGCGTAAATAGGGCCGGCGTAAGCGCGCCTAATTCAAATGAGTATGAGGGGGGCGTGTTTTATGTAAATAGGTGGTGACCCGACGTGATTGACGTTTTTCCCGAACTGCACATGCGCCGTCCGTGGAATTTCCCAGTGTGCATTGCTCCAAAGTACGCTGCGAGAGGACATCATTGGTTTCGACTTGAACGTAAATTACGTCCAGCCCTATTCGCGAACGACTTAAGCAAACGACGTAAAAAATTCAAAATTAGACACGGGAACGACGTCCATACTTAACATTGCGTACGCCTCATAATAGCAGGAGCAACCTTTCGCCGAAAAAGCCTAACGTAAACGACGTAAAAAAATAGCGCCTGGCATACGTAAATTTGTGAATCGGCGTATATAGGTCATTTGCATATTCTACACCAAAAACGACGGAAGCGCCACCAAGCGGCCAGCGTAAATATGCACCCTAAGATACAACGGCGTAAGTGACTTACGCCAGTCGGATCTTAGGCTAATGTCGGCGTATCTTGCTTTCTGAATACAGAAAGAACATACGCCGGCGCAGCTTTGAATTTACGCAGCGTATCTATAGATACGCCGGCGTAAATCAATGCTGAATCTAGCCCAAATTGTATAGAAATACCATTAAAATGTAGATAGTATACAAAGGAACCATTGATACAAAAATACATATTTCAAACCCAAGTCTAATGATCCAGGTACTGCCAAAGTATAAACTGTAGTCAGTCCATAGTGATTAATAGCTTGCATCCCGACATGTTTCGGAAAATTCATTGCATATGTATTTTCCTTCATCAGGGAAAGTTTTGCATTTGGGTAAATTTTAGTCCCTGTCTGCAATATGAATATAATTATATAGCATTCATATCAAAGAATACAGAGACCGATATTGTTGCATAGTAAATTGTGTCCTAAACATAGGACTACTTACATCTGAGGTTCATAGAGAGGCTTAACAGGTAAGGTATAAAACACAGTTTATGGGAACTACCACGCTGGCTGAAGCAGACCACACAGATGTACATTGATTTTTTTTTAATTCACTCATCTAAGTCAATGGCGAAAATTTACTTTGCAAAGTGAACTTCTTTTAACGGAAAAAAATCTTTTGTTGCTGCTTTGTTGAGTAGCAGTTTCCCAGGTGTACGTAAAAAGAGAAGAAGGGATATCTCCTTTATTGCTGCTTTCACACTGCAGCCACTGCGGTAATGCTTTAGGGGCGCACGGGCGCCGCCCCACTATCCATGCAAATCCGGCCCCCTGATCTACATACAGGGATGCTGGATGCATGGATTCCAAAGGGAGGGGGTGTTTTTGAAGCATGTGATTATAGCCAGAGGCTCTAATAGGCTTCAAAAAAGAGTGGGCTCACCCAGTTGTGTGACGATATCGAATGATAACAAATATTCATTATCATTCACCACACTGATCCTCCTCCCGATTGGCTGAAAGGACAGGCGATCCTATTGGATGTCTAGCAGGAGGAGAGAAGAGACGCACAGCCGAAGCTGACGTGATCTAAGAGAGGACACAGGAGCCACTGCCTGACCCACAGCTTTCCACCCGTCACCCGCTGCCTGACACACAGCTCGCTGCTGTCACCCACTGCCTGACCCGCAGCCCGCCACCAAGATGGGGTAAGTGCCGAGCAGACAGCGAGCAGGTGGGGGGGTTAATGGGAGTGCTGGTTAAGTGCTGTTGACCGCCCAGGGGAGGGGTGCTGGTTATGTGTCGCTGGCTGCCTGGGGGGGTGGTTAAGTGCCGCTGGCAGCCCGTGAATGGGGGGGATGGTTGCTTGCCGCCTACTATTGAAAGAAAACATTTAAACTCTTAAACCCAGTCAGGACTGTTTCTTTTTATTGTTTGCGGACATTATTATTCACATGCACCATTGTTTATTCATTTACTTGACTTCTGTTTACTCAGACAATTTAAGGTCTCGTGTAAAGCCATTGGGGTCCATCCGCCTCTGGAACTGTCTCATTCCTTGGTCCAATTTCCGGGGACAGCCTTAAATGATGTCTCCATTGCCACCTTGTATGTCACCAATTCCCACATTAGCTGCAATGAATTCACTCATCCTGTACCAAGGATTGGCAAAGGAGAGATTGCACCCGTTGGACCTACATCATTTCAATTTATGGTACCTGATGATTCAGCTTTCACTATATCACCATCGGTTGGCTCTGTTTTTCCAGGCAAGGTGAGGTGAAATGAAAATTTAAGGTAAAATTACTCAATGTAATGTTTTGACAAAAGTAAAGATTATTATGTAAAATTGGATGTAAAGTTATTTTTTGGGTTTGGGTAGAGTGAGGATTAACCTTTCCACTTTCAGGTTTTCTTTACAGACTGTGTCCCGAATGGGGAAATTTACATTCTATATTGGTCCTGGTAACCATTTTCTTCTGTATAGAAAGTAAAGGGAAATCAAACATTTTACATACAGTTTAACTTATAACAGTATTTCACAGATATCTGCATTGCATCACATATGATAGATTTTCTTAAGTGTGACTATTTAAAGTCATTCATGATATTTCACGTTTGGGTGAGCACTGATTAATCCATCACCAACTACATGTCAACTATTTAAAACACAGCAAACATTTTTGGGTGGATTTTCCTTTTGTCTGTAGAGGCATGGACATGTGCAGTTTCCCTTTGCAAGTACATGCTTTAGAATTTAAAGCCCAATAAGAATGATTTTGAGATTTATTAATCAAATGAGCCAAAGAGTGAAATCTATCAAATTTTGTAATGAACTTAAGTAGGATGTACTGTGGATCAAGGTTAAAAGTTATGTAGAACTGTCTTTTCCAGAATTACTAGTGTTTCTGTCTGATCTGGACCTTTCTTCCATTTTCTGTGTAACATTGTGTTCTGGATCTGGCATACTTGTTTTGCTTTTTCTTAGACTGCGCACAGAATATTTATTTGGAGATTACTCTTTTCCTTACATGCTCTAAAATTTTTGGAGGCATTAGACATACAAGACAGATCTTATTGTTTCTCTTTCAGAGGTGCCTAATTCAAGTTTCTTTTAAACCAAGCCTTCATGATAAAGAGATCAGAGAGGAAGCAATAAGGATGCTGCATCGGGCAGTGGAAACAAGAACACTTCTTAATAAAGAAGCCCCAACAGCAGTGGAAAATGAAGACCAGGTATGGCAAATCCTATATACTCAGTGAGGCTGTTGGTGCTCATGTCCAGGGGTCTCCAATCTTATCAAACAAAGGGCCAGTTTACTGTCCTTGAGACTTTAAGGGGGGTCGGATTTTGCCCAGTGGGAGTAGAAATCGACCCGATGTCAGTGGATATAACCAATGCCCCATTATTGCTATTCATGGAAGGAATAGTGCCCCATTGTTGGTATCGATGGGAGAAAGAGTCCAAATCATTTGTGCAAATTTAAGGAATAGTGCTTTGTGTCAGTGGGAGGAATAGTGCCCCATCGTTGGTGTCAATGGATGGAGTAGTGACTTTTATAAATGGTAGAAATAGCCTCAATGGCCTGATAAGGGTAAGAAAAGAGACACATTCGGCTCTTGGGAAGCAGTTTGGAGACTACTGCTCATGACCATAGCAACTGATCTGATCTCTTGCTTTTTCCCTCGGGCCTTGACGTAGTTATTTCCTTGCTACCAGATAACCCCTGCTTCTGGAACTAAGGCCCATCCCAAAATCCAATTAGAGCTTCATTTTATTTAGCTGATAATATGATCACAGTTGGCAGGATTTAACTCTGGGGTGTGGTTTATTATGGAAATCAGGCAGGTGGACCCTAGATATAAAAGCACACATGATTGGGCACATGTCTACTGTGTATAATGCAAAAGTGTAATAGTTTGAGCTTCATGGACAAAAATTATTGCATTTAAAAAGTTTAGACTGTTGGGATCTCAGTCATATACATAAGGCATGATTCACAGCAAAGACCTCATCAACCTGCTGCTCCCTTATTTTCTAATAATAGGCTTAGGGAGGAGAGGTAACTAAGCAATTTCCTATATCCCCATGACATATACAGGTGAAACTCGAAAAATTTGAATATCGTGCAAAAGTTCATTAATTTCACTAATGCAACTTTTTTTTTTTTTTTTTTATTATTTTTATTGAAGTTTTCAAACAATACAAAAAGAAAAACACATCAGACAAGACGTAGAACACAGCTCAAATGCATACATTGTATAGATAAGAATACGTGGCACAGTATAGTGTAACAGTGAGCTTCCGTTGGCAAATGCACAGGAATGGGGGGGGCAGGGGAGCATCTAATTACAAACATGACATACCCTCAGTGTGCCGGCACACCAGCTCGGCATAAACCAATATCAGGACACAGGCCACAAGACAGACATAGCATTTACATGGTATAATCAGCCAGCAGTTTCGGACTCACTAATGCAACTTTAAGGTGAACCTAATATATGAGATAGACTCATTACATGCAAAGCAAGATAGTTCAAGCCGTGATTTGTCATAATTGCGATGATTATGGCTTACAGCTCATGAAAACCCCAAATCCACAATCTCAGAAAATTAGAATATTGTGAAAAGGTGCAATATTCTAAGCTCAAAGTGTCCCACTCTGAGCCTAGAATAGGAGGGAAAGCCTCAAAAGGTAATTGCAAAAGAAGTTGGATGTTTCCAAAGTGCCGTATCAAAGCACATTAATAGAAAGTTATGTGGAAGGGAAAAGAGTGGGACACTTTGAGCCTAGAATATTGCACCTTTTCACAATATTCTTATTTTCTGAGATTGTGGTTTTGTGGTTTTCAAGAGCTGTAAGCCATAATCATCACAATTATGAAAAATCACGGCTTGAACTATCTTGCTTTGCATGTAATGAGTCTATCTCATATATTAGTTTCACCTTTTAAGTTGAAATAAATGAACTTTTGCACAGTATACAATATACAGTATCTATCTAATCTATAAATCTATGATAGCTGCATTTTTTTTTTCAGTTTTTATGTGAATGTGAGATATTCAAATGAATGTGTCACTGTTGCAGAGCAAAAAAGTAAAGAGAAATGTATCTTCAAAGAAGGACAAACGAAAGCAGCTGGTATCTCCTAAGCAAGTTCAGAAATCCCTCAAACCAGCAGAAACTCTTATTCCAGAGATACCCAAGATAGAAGATATAAAAGAAGAGTAAGCACACAGCAGTCTTTATATTCTATTTAATGCATACACTAACAAACGAATACTTAAGGGAGCTATAAAATGTTTATTATAATTTTTTTTTGCTGCTGCTTTTTTAAACTTTTTTTCATCTTTCTTGAGTCCAGAGAGAAGTGTGCTATGAAGCCAAAGCTTCATAGCACAGGTTAAGAGGTCCAGACTGTCTGTCTGGGTGGCGGAGGAAGAGGATTCCCCATTGACTAGTCTGTTCTTTCTTGTAGATTGCTCATCTCCAGTATGTCTGTACTGACATCTGCATGATTCTGGGTCACCTCTAGGGGTAAATAGCTCCTCCTAGATCTTTAAGGCATCAGTGGTCACCTGGAACTTTTCCAGCCGCAAGTCCCCATACGTCAGATGAGCCTCCAGACTATGGACTTTGCTTATCAGGGCCTTGTTGATTTGCTTGGCCTCCTTGGTTTGATGCAATCACAGTTGGAGCTCATTTATATCCACTCGTACTCCTTATTGAGCTCCCCATTCTCCCAATGCAAATACTCTTGCTTTTGGGTGATGGCCTGCAGCTTGTCACTCAGTTCCTGTTTATGCTGTTTCTTGGCATCATAGACATAAAATAACATTTGCACAACCAGAATATAGGCATATTTACTTTCCTCAGCTAATTTGTAACTTTTCAAGTCCAGACACCCCTATGTCAGACCATATGGAGAGCCAGCCATTGGTACCCCTTATACCTCCTAGGTAAAGTAGACATCTGAGTCCTGTCGTATTTATATTTTAAAGCAAATTCCACACTGGACCATAATATAGATGATGTTAACAGTTTGTAAACAGTAGATACTCAGAGATATGAATACTTATCACAAACTGTACCTGGGACACGGCCATGAATGTGGTGACCACCCCTCAGATGCTTAATTGGTCAGTGGCCTCTGTCATCACCACTTTTATCCCCCCCCCAAAAAAAGTAATGCCAGGACAGTTTGACAGTTCTCATGTACCATCAAACCAGGAACATCTGTCAAGTTTGAGAACCGATAATACTTGGCTCATCGACTGAACTAGAATCCAAACTAGAGGATCTCGAAAACATATCTAGATGCAATGATTTACAAAATATTGGCATTCCTGAGTGTATTGTTTTTGTTTTTTCCTTGTCAAATATTTGTATTAGAGTTTCATGTGGGGAACAAAAAGGAAAAGGGAAGGGGAATATATAATTGGTTGTGAATGTCACCGGCGCAAAAGAAAATAAATAAATAAATGTGAACTGTGATCTGCTGCAGTACTGTGTGCCCTTAGTGGGGGTCAATAGTGCATGAGGAAGAAAAGTGTTACTGCGCTGATCTAATTATCCAGAGGTATTAAATCTCTGGGAGTATGGACATAAGTGAAATATCAGGGCCACAATGTACCCAATCTTAAATGTGAATAACCTGGATACAAACAATATATAAAAAAATATGAGAAATATATGAGTCATACAAATGTGACACAGTGATTTCAAACTTGAATCGTATATCTAGATCAGTGTGTCAGCATTCCTGACGAATGTGTGTCAGTGTGTCAGCATTCCTCTCCTGACGACGCAATTAGCGAAACGCGTAGAGGCTGTTTGGACACGCACATAGAGGGTGCAGCACACCAGCGCGCCCGGACCCCTTGTAGCAATACATGCGGAGCACAGCGGGGCAAGCACACCTCTTAGGACGCCATTTAAATGCTGGTCAGCGGCTTTTAACGGTTCACACTGCCAAAGACACTCAGTGCCGGTCAGAGGCACTTTATATTGTAAGTGTTATTTTTTTACCTTTTTTAAATAAATACATATTTTAATATACTACACCATGATGAGCCCCTTGTTTTTGAGGAATTGATGACACCTTGTAAAAGGGAAAAGGAGGCAACACCCACTGACGGACAAAGAAAAGACACCACTTTGGAGCCTAATAATATCTGGGGTCTGGTGAGTGTTGATTTTAACCATTGGTGATGGTGGCACATCTTTGTCGGGTGGAAGAGATAGCGGCACTTTCCTCTACACAGTACTACCAACATTGAACCTTGTGTTTGCTGGAACCTATTGTATAAGCGCAAGATTGCCTGCCATTTGGACTATTTTTAAGTGCAGTCAGCACCTTGCACATTTGTATGGTTGTTTGATAATTATTTCACTTTTTTGATATTTATTTTGTTCCAATATCGGTTATTGGACAACTCACGGTGCAGTTGGCATACTGCATATTGTAGTTTTATACACATATATACACAATATTTTTTGTAATATCTTTCGTATTGTTTTCACTATTTGGTTGGTCAGTAGCAGCAACAGCCATTTTTCTCATAGAAGCACTGTGGCATATGGATTGTATGCTGACACACTGATCTAGATATACGATTCAAGTTTGAAATCACTGTGTCACATTTGTATGACTCATATATTTCTCATATTTTTTTATATATTGTTTGTATCCAGGTTATTCACATTTAAGATTGGGTACATTGTGGCCCTGATATTTCACTTATGTCCATACTCCCAGAGATTTAATACCTCTGGATAATTAGATCAGCGCAGTAACACTTTTCTTCCTCAAGGGGAATATATAGAAGTACATAGTCCAATATACAAGGGGTACATACAGATTTTGTTGTATCATGTACTAGTACATTATCTATCACAATTAATAACTTACAGTAGTTAAAATGCACTGACTGTAGTTCAGGGAGAGAAAAAAATAGAAATACCCGGGGTGGTGGTCTGGCTCGCTGTTAACAAATATATACATGCTGAATACTAAATTTTATATATCTTAGTTCAGGGACAATAAAGACTGGTCAAAGTCAGTACGTTTTTTTCAACACTGATGTCAGTTATTCTGCAAAAACTTCTTGTCTTTTCTAAAGAGAATCTCCATGTTTGGCATTGGATTGACCCTCCTAGAAACGACTTAAATATTTAAGGTGTGATTGCTAAATTTGTGGTCTACAATGAAAAAGCTTAACTTTCTACATAAATTCAAAAAGCAGGACCTATTAAACTTAAAGAAAGTCGGATTCTAGTTGTTTTCGATTTCTCGTATACAATGTCTCAGAAAAGGAGAGCATTTTCTATGCTTTGCACTGACCTTGTATGTGCCAATATTACATTTTCACTATCTGATCCCTCTATTATCTATTATCGTTTACATTTATGCTCCTAATAAAAGCAAGTCCGTTTTTTGTATGGGTCTAAAAGACCTTATTTCCTCCATAAATGAACCAATATTGGTTGGTGAAGCTTCAATGACCTAATGCATTTTACCTTGGATAGATCGCCTGTCGCACATTTTGCTTCCCATACATCATCAAACTTGGCTCATTGGGCTTTTAATATTTGTCTTTCAGCATACTGTAGAAAAGGATTTTAGTTTTTACTCCCATTCCCACTCTATATTCTTTTTTATCAACCATTCGCACTAAAGGTGACCATTAGCAGAAATCAAAAGGCAGTTCAAAATCTTACAGTGGTTACTGTTACATGATATGAAGGGAAATCCCTCAACGGTACCCTGTTTTTTGGTGAACTATGAACGGATTTCCCATCAGTTTGGAGAGATTTCCTCTAACTTTCTGCTGTGTCTCTGGTACAGAGATCTCGGAGATACAGATAATAAAACAAAACCTGACAAATGTTTTAACCATTTTCTACTCCATTTAAAACAAAAACAAAGGCCTAACTTTAGATAATTAAATTGTTGACATTTCACAACATACAGGGTGATCACTTTAATACCCTTAAACAGGTTGACTATGCAAAATTGCAAATAAGGTTAAAATATATATATATATATTTTTTTGCTGTTGATGTTTTTTGCAGCTCTGATGAATATACAGCTGCCAGACTGTCCATCTACAGAAGCTTTATGGGCAAATTTGACAAATATATTATACCTTGCTGCATTGCTAGTTGTGACATTGGTAAACGGAAAGAAGATGAAAGCCTTAACTTCAGGTATGACCGTGACTCATGAATGTGGCCTCTATTGTTTGTCATTTTATACATATCTTCTTTGACCAAACATAAAATGACATAAAATGATTAAAGGGGTTGTAAAGGTTTGTTTTTTTAATTTATATATAGGTTCCTTTTAAGCTAGTGCATTGTTGGTTAACTAACCTTTTCCTTTGATTTCGCTTCTATATGTTTTTTTTTCTTTGTTTTCTTTGTCTGAATTTAAGCTGTTCTGGCTGACTAACCCCCAGCCAGAACGGCTTGGATGATGGGGGCAAGCTTACTGAGGAGAAACAGGAAGTGAGAGATTCAGACAAAGAAAAAAAAACATTTAGAAGGGAAATCAAAGGAAAAGCTTAAAGGAACCTATTTAGAAAAAAAAATGAACCTTTACAACCCCTTTAATTGGTTGACCGCTGCAGCTACATACCTAAACCGGGCAACAAACGCACATTGATTTCCTCCTTATTTTTATGCCTATTTTCACAGCACTAGACCAGATTGTGACACCTATTAAAGTAAATGTAAACCCAATTACTAATATCTTATATAAACTTTAAAGTGGAACTGAATTGAAAGCGTGAAGATTTACTATTTTTTAAGAAACATTTGGAAATGCTAATTTTAGCTAAACAAAACACACACAAAAAAATGTGTCACTTTGATTTCCTAAAAAAATAGCAGAGCAGTTCCTGGCATGTGAGGAGGGGGGGGGGGCTTCCTCCTGCACCAAAACCCTAACCACTATATATGTGTATATCTGCAATGTGAGATCTAAGGCACTGCTACCTCCAACTGTTAATTTCATGAGATTTGGAGTGGGGTCGGTTTATGGCTGTAATGTGCTGTTCTCTGGTGTTGTTACCCTATTACATGATCTTCTGATGGAAACTTCAACTGGGCAATCACAATGAAAACAAGAAAAAAGTATCGCTTATAGCATTTAAGTGTATTTATGCGGCATTGTCTGCACCAAGGATAGAAAGTTATACGCTTAGTAGGATTAAGAGGTGTGGCAAACTCTGTTAACCGTGAAAACATCACCCCCTCAACAATCCGTAGTTTGTGGGCGTAAAATGAAGGATGGATGGCCGCACTCCAAACCAAACAGGTTGTCTTTATTTAAACGAACAGCAAAACATACCAGATCACAGCAACAGAAACAGGAGGATAACCGACGTTTCGCACTGACTTAGTGCTTATTCATGGCCATGAATAAGCACTAAGTCAGTGCGAAACGTCGGTTATCCTCCTGTTTCTGTTGCTGTGATCTGGTATGTTTTGCTGTTCGTTTAAATAAAGACAACCTGTTTGGTTTGGAGTGCGGCCATCCATCCTTCATTTTACGCCCATGCTTGCCTAGTGCACTGCCAGCACCCTTGGAATCCTACACCTGTGTATGACCCTATAGCAGACCCACCTTGAGCGGTGATTTTCCTTCTTCTATTGCTTTTGGATTTTGCAATCCGTAGTTTGTGTTTTTATATTTTGTATACATACCCCTTTAACAATACCTTTTTAAATGTCTTTCCACAGCCCATATAACACCCTGTACCTCGAGCTGCACTGCCCTGCCATTGCACCTCCTTTGATTGTCACTTCTGAAAATGGACGCCATCTCATCAATTTTGGAGCTGCTGCAATAGGTACTCAATCACTTGAATGAGGCAGATCCCAGTTAATGGCCATGCACTTCCCTCCACTTCATTATAAAATGACCAGAATAGCTTCATTTAACATTACTATCAACATTTTATTGATAGCTACTGGCTCTCTTTAGCAAGTAAGCTTCTAACAAGCCAGACACTGTAAATGTATATAAATTGCACTATGGCTGTGTCTCTCCTTCTGTATCAGGAGGAGAAAGGAGGGGATGATGTATTTATTTGATATGCAGTGTTTCTTCCATAGATTACCATGTTTAATGGATTTTCAAATTAAGAGCTACGAGCATAACTCCGAACAGCTCAATTACATTTTATGTTAGCGTGCCTTAGCTTTAGTAGAAAAGATTTTGCATTGAGCAGGACTGATATTTTTCCTATGTCGTGGTTTGTAATATACTATCTCCTGTAATTCTGTCTTACTTTTCCCAAAAACATCATATTTTACACCTCTAGAACAGCACAGAAACTGGAAACGTAACTTTATTATTATTATAAATCACATAATGTATACTTCATTGTACGTTGTATGTCTTTGTTTGAATAAAGAGTTGGCTCATACATATCTTTTATTTCATTTACGGATAGGCACTGGTGGGCTGCATTACCCACTAGATCCAACGACGTACCAACGGGGGAGTGGGGGCGGCAATTCGCCCCTGGGTGGGGGGGGTGTCAGGCGAAAAGCAGGGCCAGAACAAGGCAGGGTGGGTGTAGGGGGTGCTCTGTGACTTTGCTGGCTCTCTATATGCGTGTGGAGCAGCATCTGCTGCTCTGTGTCATTGAGTTCACACTTGGCTCTTTACTGCCACCTCTGGCTGCTTCCTGTATGTGCACTTCTCATGTGTGCTGCTTGTACTGTATTGTGGATTACAAGTGGGGGCTGTGAATACAAATGAAGGAAGGAAGCTGTTTGTGTACAAGGGGGGAGGGGCAGAGCTGTGTTTGTTTACAGATGTGCATGTGTGGGGGAGGGGGGGCTGTCATATATACAGATGAGAGTGGGGGGGGGGGGTGAAGCTGAGTGTGTACATGTCACATTTCACCGATGGAAAACAAACCGATGGGGCCCACACATGATCGGTTTGTTCAATGAAAACAGTCCATCGGTCTATTTTCATTGGACAAACCGATTGTGTGTACAGGGCTTTAGTGGTCTATTTACCTGTTTATTCAATGGTATACAGTATATGCATGTGTTTTCTTTTTTTGCCAGCAAATTTGATATTCAAGCCTATATGTACTTGTTCTTATTTCAGGTCAAAAATTAGTGAAGACAGTTTCATTGCAAAACATTTCAGCTGAGTCCTTGGAAGTATCCTTCAAGTCTTGATACAATAGGTTTCATTAGAAACGTTGGGATGAATTCATTTTAGCCTTGTTATTAGAACTGTATCCTGCATCGCCAAAAATAACATCTGTTGCTATTTATAAGTAATGTTGAAAAACTATTTCCTAATTAAGTTTGCCCTTGTCATCCCCATAATGCATTCATGGATAGCAAATAACAGAAGACATTATACTCAAAATTGTTAATTATGAATACTCACAGGCCTGTATAAAAGTTTTTAGAATATAAATATACAGCTGTAATGCATTGTGGATACATGATATACTGTTAGGTAGTGGTAAAGCAAAACCTCAGGCAAACAGCTAAACATATAGCTTAAAGCGGTATTTAATACCCCCCCCCCCCCCCTCCCCAAATGTATATACTGCTGCTTACCAATTCTTAGATGTGGTGGCAGTGTTGCCAACCTACCAGATTGAAATTTACTGTCATGACACCCATAATTTACTGGCACATCCAAATTTTTACTAACATTTCCAAAAGTTACAAAATTACAGTTTTAAGTACACATTTCAGTATTTAGGCTACAAATAAGTACAATATGCAATTAAAATGTGATTTTAAGGTAGATATTAAACACATTTCTTATTTTATTTTTGATATAGTGAGTGGCTCAGGGACAGGACACAGGAGGGGAAGAAATTAGAATGGGCGCACACACATGAAACTGACTCACAGTGACACTGACAGCAGTGTGCAGCAGCACAGATCACCAACACGCTCCCCTCCTGAGTCACAGTGATGGCCTCTCTCCACACCAGGGAGTCCCTCCATTCCAAACACCACTGACAGTCCCGCTTCCAGCTTGCCTTGCTCTTGTCCCGCAGACCCGCACATGAGGCTCTGTCTGCTCAACTTGGCTCCCTTGCACCATGACATCACATGACACGTTCAGGCACCAGTCCCAGGCCCCTGCCGGCACCAACTGAACACTGTAGCAGGCACTCGGCCAGGTGTCACAGACATATTTTTTTCATGGCAACCTTTTCCTCTTACTGGCATTTACTGGCAGGAGAAAAGTGACCATTTTTTACTGGCTGCCAGTAAAAATACTGACGGTTTTCAACAATGTGTGGTGGCTACATTTGTTTTCCTTTTTTTCCATGTTTTTTTTCTTTTACCTGTTGATCTGGCCAGTAAATCTATTATTTTTCAACATCCTTTAACAGACCAAGCTTACAGTAGTCAGTTTTTATTCATTTATATAAAACCTTTATCCCAAAAGGTCAAAAATGCTGTTGCTGTAACTGGTGTTGGCTGGAGTTCAGCTTTAATTGGCTAGTCAAGCCCAAATCTACTAGTGCATCTAAAACTACCCCTACCCAGAGTGACAGTGCTGCTGTCCAAAGGTGTCTGTTGCTTCACCAGTGGAGCGGAGTGAAGTGGAGTGGAGTGGAGACAGGAAATGTATTTCTGGCCGAATCGCTGGTAAATAAAGTAAAATAATGCCTAAAAATAGAAAACAAATGCAGTCATCACATTTAAGGACTGGCAAGCTGCAATATATTACAATTTTGCTGTTGAGTTTAATACCACTTGCCAACCAGATCACACAGAAATACTGTGGCAGGTCGTCTCTTCTGTGCAAACCAATGTACCTGTACGTCGGTCCCTGCAAAGAGGATAGCGGGCGTACGCTGCGGGACTATGCCTGCAGGTCCCGCAGACTCGGGGCCAGATTCATAAAGCACTTACACAGTTTTTTTGGTAGATGCACGGCGTAAGTGCAGATTTGCGCCGGCGGATCGCTGCGCCTTACCCAGAGAACCAGATTACGCCTCCAAATAGACTTCATCGCCTCGGTGTAACCTTTCCACGCCGGCGCGGCGTTGGTGCAGATTTACGCTGGTCCGATCTGGTGTGGCCATGGTTTTTTTGTTTTAAATATGCAAATTAGGTTTTTGGGCCGATTCATCAACTTAAGCTTGTCCGGCGCAGGCTACTCCCGGTGAGCGGAGCTGAAATTTCCGGTGCAAAGTTACCCCTCATAAAAGCAGGGGTAACTTTGCACCAAACTTGCAGAGGTCAGCTGGAGAGCAGCTAAAGCAGCAGCATTACAAACGAACTGAGCAACAACACTTGCTGGACAACACATAGAGGCGGTCCCCATGTTGGGAGAGGCCCTCAATAATTACAGCCCTCTCCTCTGGGCTGAAATTGGTCATCCGCCCACCTGAGGATTCCTCATCAGCCATAACTGCCCCACCACAATGCAAACGACCTAGCTTAGAAAAAAAAAAGCTTCAGTACATTTGCACCTGCAGGGCGGAAGTCTGGGCTGATTCATGGACTGGGCTTTGGTAGTGGGTCGGCGTAGCTCAGGGATCACGCCGGGGCGCAGTTCTGAGCATGTGCAGATTGGGGCATTTACCCCTGGATGTCACTGAGCATGTGCGGTCTAAGATGCGCCCCGGCGTGACCCCTGCGCCACGGTCGTCACTTCATTAGCATAGGGTGACTCCCAGTTGGCCTTACCCCGCCTTACGCCATCTAAAATCCGCCCCGCTGGGGCATCGTAGACAAAAAAAGTTTCTAGAATCACCTAACTGCCTCTCCGCGCTGGACCGGTGTAGTCTAAAAATGATGCACCACGCCGGTGCAAATATGCACCATTGTATATGAATCTGCCCCACGATGTCTATCAGTGACCCGAGATTGCAATGAGGAGAGGCAGAATGGGGAACTTCCTATGTAAACAAGGCGACTCCCTGTTCTGCCAGATGACATGACAGAGATCTACTGTTCCCAGTGATGGGAACAGTGATCTCTGCCATGTTCCAGTAAGCCCATCACCCCGACAGTTAGAACACACTTGGGGAGCACACTTAACTGCTTGATCACCTCCTAGTATTAACCCCTTCCCTGTCAGAATAATAAAGAAACCCTATTTATTTTGTCCAATCAGGGCAAAGAAACATTTCTGTGTAAAGCTCACAACCTGACCATCCTACACTATCATCCCATATTGCAGCTGCCACCAAAAAGCCAATATTGGAGCTAAGCAGGAGCAACAATGTCACCCCCTCCACCACCATGTGACATAGCTCAGGGCTATGTGGTAATTCCCACTACCCAAAATCATAGGGGGGTTGCAACAGCAGTAGTGTGCTAAAGAGGTAAATATAATGTGATCAGAGGGTGGGCTTTACATATACTATGTCACTTTGCTCTGAAGGGACAAGGTGATAGGGTCCCTTTAAGCTAAGATGACCATATTTTTAAAATGAAATCCGGGGACATATTTTTTCTTTACTAGTATTGGCAACAATCAGCGACTCTCTGCCCGTCGCTGCCCGCCTCACAGCCTCTCAGGTCTTACTCTTCGGGCCCCGGCTACTACTGGATGGGGAGCGCAGGAAGATCACTCGGGCAGGGAAGGCAAGGAGATAGGCAGGTGGCTGGCCAGGATTTGAGCCAAGGTAGAAGAACATGCGAGCGGAGCTGAATGGGCATGCGCCTGAAACTGAAGAAATATTCCCTCCGCTACGACCAGCACATGATCATCAGAAAGGGGCACAGATAATGGGAAAAATACAACCCCCCTATGCTAGTAGGCACGGCGGAGGGGGGGGGGGGTGTAATTCAATTTTTTTTATTTTAATTCTGCACTGACTGTCTTTGAAATTGCCCCTACCCCTATTAAATCCAATCTGGGGACAAAACCAGGGACAGACTTGGTCCGGGGACAGTGTCCTTAATCAGGGGACTGTCCCCTGAAACTGGGGATGTCTGGTCACCCTACTTTAAGCTATGTATTTAGTTGTTTGCCAGGGTGCCTTGAGGTTTCTTCAGGTGTGCCTTGGGAAAATGCCTAAAAATGAATAAAAAATTGTATACATGCCAGCAGGTGGATCAAGCCTGCCTTTTAGTTACACACAGCCACAGGTTTTTATTATGCACCATTATGACTTTCTCGACATTGGAATTGTAGTCACCAATGACATCATTAGTTAATAAGGAGGATGTCTGTAGCCTCCACAGTATCTTTGTTTGACCCTCCTGTGCTCCTCTTCCTCAGTATTGGGGACACATTAGCAGACTCATGGAGAGAAATTGAGGGAGAAGAGAAACATTGGAATACTAGACAGTAGCAGTGTGCAAAAGTGTATTTGCTTTGGAAGAATAAATCACCTGCTGCATTATGTAATGCTATTTAAATTGTTTTTTACATTTTAGCATGGAGTGCCTCGAGACTGTCCATAATTTTGAAGGGTGCCTTGAGATTGTCTATAATTTTAAATGGTGCCCTGACTAAAAAAAGGTTAAGAAAAACTGGCCTAGAGTTCTGCTGGGCAAAGTGATAGGTTCTCTTTAAACAAATCTCTGTTTATTGTTTTACACTCCAAGTTATATGTAGGTCTGTGCTGCCAGCTTTATAATTTACAAACCTGCATATAATTTTACCTTCTTCAATCTGCAGATTGTTTTGA